>NC_056725.1:568163756-568358756 GCF_019279795.1 Protopterus annectens
TTCATACAGTTGCCAAGTATGTTTCTCTTATACTGGAAATCAATTTTCTTACACCAATACACACAATACATGGCGTCATCACAGGCCAGTTGCCATTACATTCCTATTGCAGGACACACCCACCCAGAGGGTTATATTCCTCACACAGGCCAACAGGTGCTTATCCACACTAATTATTCTATCATGTACCTTATGTGTACACCGGTATTTGTGCTTTCCGTCAGTGGCAGAGCTCAAGTACAAGTATGGGGGACTGGACACTGTATCAGTGACACTGCATGACACCCTGAGGGACACGTCTTTTGAGTCTATTAACCTTCCACATTGACTTTCACAGGGCATACGTTGTCATTCACATTTGTGGAAATACATGCTTTTGACTTGTACGTTTTGTCATTTGTCCTGACGTCTTTCTTCTCACCTGTCCACCTAGTATCACTAATTCTGTACATTTAATTAGGACGGGTTACCTTCATACCTCTCACCTGTACACATTATGGGTATAAGCCCCAAGGTATGACCTATGATTCTGTTACATTTGTCATGATAATGTGTCTTTCTGGTAGATTGCTGGCAAGGCATGACGGACTGTGCGGTTAGGTAATCAAGACTGACATTTCTATTTCATGATTACTAACTCTCATAACATTCGTATTCCTGACTACGCAATTATTCTATCAATGTTCTGACTTCGTCTGGGGTATATTTAATATAGTCCCTATTTGTCTTTCGTGTACTATGCCTTAGTCCAGCTGTCTTATTCTGACATTTTGGCAGGTATGGTTACCATCTTGGTCGTACGCATGTCCATCCATGATAATCGCCTACATGACACTGATATAGGTCCCTATGTCTTCCCCCAATGGTTTACACAATATCCAGTAGATGGGTTGCACCTTTTTGGAGAATATAGGCGTGTGCTATACCCACATAGGTATATTGATCACTCCCATGGGGCGTACCTAACAGATCTGTGCCAACCAACACCTTGGCCCATTTCTGTATATCCATGATTCCCATACCTGACACCCCTCCACAGTACCCATTAGACATGTTTAATGTGAGCGATAATAAAGTGTGAGGACACTTCCGAGCACTCCCCACGCTGTGGATATCAGGTCGTACGTGATACATTCTATCGACCCATGTGTTATTACCCTTGCACCTGCTACTGTTGCATGTACACCTATATCGTAGTTGCACTTGTGACTTCTTTAGCATCAATGATGGTTCGCACTTCATACAGGATCAATATTTGGGGTCCTGCAAAGGACACCTATATTCATGTTTAACGTGTAGAACTTGCAGGCCCTGTCACACTGGTACTTTCCTGGCAATGGTTTGGAAAGCATCAGTGTATTCTCCTTTCATGCATGTCTGTCTGTCTATCCATAATAGCTATACTGTAACCTATTTATGTACATGTTATATGTACAGGGACATATGTTTGTTGTGTATATATATCTATTCATGTATCGTGTGTGTATAGATATATATATGTACATATATACATATGTCTGTACATTCCTCATCTCATAATTTGCTTTGGTTTATGTCTGTGGATATATGTGTATATATATCTCCATATCATACCTTTCAACTGTACAGATTTCTGCTGCATGTACAGCTGTTTGCCTCTTATCTTTGGTCTGTTTTTCATAACCTTGTGTCTATCTGGCAAGTTAGTTGCATATCATTAAAGACTGATGTTGGTAAATAATGACAAACATTTCAGGTTACGACTTCATACCCTTCAGAAAATCCATGCTAGTGATACACCTGTTATTCTATCCACTTTCTATGTTTGTTAGGGCAATATCTGGGGATTGTCCCTATTTGTACCAGTTGTTGTCATGGCTTTGTCTGGTTTCGTACTTTACGGGGTTGACAGGTATGAGCCATGTACATAGAACGTGGGGAAAACACCATTCATTTTCTATTCTGTGAGCGGATTACACACGCGCAGGCGCACTTACATATCCTTATTGTGGGTTACATATGTTTCATAGATAATTGTGCTTACGTGAACTTTCATAATTCTAACTGTAACAGTTACATATCTGTATTCCAGTTTACGGACTGCTGCAAAACACACGTTCACCTTTACATATTTAAATGTGTGTACAGCACGAACGCATTCATTACACTTTCAAGTTATATGTGCAGTGGTCGTAGGTCAACCGGGACTGCATTCACTTTGGCCGGATGCCGGAACCACTATTCTATTGGTGTTCTTCCTCATTGATATGCATACCCATAGTACTTAGCTACATCAACATACGCCTCACCGCTTCACCTACAACACAGGCATCCATTCTCCTGCTGGGAAAAAGGTGGTACTACATATTACACATTCCCTATTGCCTACTGCTGTGGACTCCAGCTGCATTGTTAATCACTCCGGGGATATGCAGAACACCAAGGCATATAGTCCAGCCACATACAGGTCTTTTATTGTCAGGGTGTTCATGTAGTGATCTGGGTTCAGGCTTGTCCACCTGCTGAACGGAACTTCCCTGGCCAAGTTCAAATATCAGATGAAGCATATGGACAGGGATTATCTCCCTATTTTGAAGTTTTACCTGTGTTTATAGACACAGATGTTTGGGCACCTGTCAGCAGCTTATTCTGTTGGCATTACATATTATGGGTGGGGTTGTTACAGACAATACTCCATGGTGAGGGGTGTTCCCATTCACATTTGACTATTACCTGTATACAGTCATACGGGGATTATTATTTTGGACATGAAGTGACTACAGGTATGCAGTTGTACATTACACATGTGTGAAGGGTTGTTACTGTAAATATGTACAGACCATACCTCTCAACCTCTTAGAGCACCAAACCTGTGCAAAACCTACATGATGGGGGGACAATTAGGGACACATTTTAACGATTGCTCTTACAAGCTTAGAACATTGATAGAATACTAGGTTTTGCATTTCAAGACTTTTCTGCAGGTTGTGGAGTCTTAAACTTAGGATATTTCCCATTATTTAGTGACGTCAATCCTCAGCTATTTTCCACACTGGTGCAGATTGTCAGAGGCACACAACAACACTATGGGGTGAACCTGTGGTCATTCTTAGGGTTGCCACCTTTTCAAATACCCAAAGTGTGACATGTTGTGTAGAGATGTCAGATTTTCCAGGACGTATCTATACATTTGTCTCGCATATTTCCATATTCATATGTTTGTGGGATTGTGTTCTACACTATGGCCTGTCTGCTTGTCTTGCATCTATTTCTACATGTGGTTGTGTTTCTTTCCACTTCACCCGCTGCCCCCTCGTACACCTCTGGTTCACCTTTTCTGCATACGACACAGTATCGCCTTTGAGGAATTTACCATTAAACACCCACCCCACACACGCAAATTCCTCACACCCCACAGAGCACTACTTTGGTTGTTGGCCAATGACACAGCCAGAGTTACACACTGACTACCCTACATGTGTCGGGTACCTTTATGGTTGTGTGGACTACCCTGCCATGTTTGCTTTCCACATGCTATACCTCACGCACATAGGTACACGCCCATACTTCACTTTCATTACTTGGTTGATCCGGGTACTACCCATTCGACTGTGTCACGTTCGGATTATAGAGCTGCCTTCTGGATTTTGCCAGCCTGTTGCACTCATTGGTAGGATGGCACCTTTTCCTATGTCCAAGCTATTCCTTACACATGTCCGACTGTTGTGGACAATGCTTCCCCACAGTCGACGGTTGTGTTTCCACCTTTTCAATTGGCCACAGTGTGACATAGGGTTACCACCTGTCCCACTTTGCGAGGGACAGTCCCTCTTTGGGCAGTTGTGTCCTGACATGTAATTGTAAACATAGCAAATGTCCTGAGATTTTAGGACAAAATTATTTCTTATATTTTATGTGATAGTTGCATTAAACAGTTATTCTGTATCTGTAATACCTAAATGTTATGAGAAACAGAATAAGCAACTAAAATGCTACAAGAATACGCTTTTCTGTAGGCAAAACAGTTATGTTCTGTCCTTTGTACTGGCCGTGGGTATGTGTCGGCCTGTAAAATATGATGACTGTACCAAACATGTCCCACTTTGGCCATTTGAAAAGGTAGCAACCCTACTGTGACATTTGCGGTGAACACAGCATATTCTACAGGCCAACACATACCCACAGTCAGTTCGGCAGATAGAACTCACAATTCTTGCCTATATCTAAGCTTATTCTTGTAGCATTTCGGTATCTTATTCTGTTTGTTATGACATTTATGTAATATACGTTCAGTGAAATATGTTTAATGCAACTATTGCATGACATCTACGGAAGAATTATGTCCTATATTTTCTGGACATTTGCCAGTTTTACATGTTTGTGTCAGGACACATCTGCCCACAGAGGGACTGTCGCTCGCAAAATGGGACAGGTGGTGATCTTGGTCGACGGTATGGATCATACTGTTCCTTTCGGCCTACATGTCTCCGTATTGTTATGGCTGTGTATATGCTCATTCTGTTTCGTTTACATGCGTATGCTATTTCCTATCACATTAGGTATGTGAAATACGGACATACCTTTTGTATGTGACTATTACATGACTTATGGGATATGATTCAGACATACGGTCACTACATATATCTACATTTCTCCTTGTGTATTTTGTTATGGACCCATCTGCATAGCTATGTTCCCTCCCTCACATTATGGGTCAGCTGGTGACCCTCTCCATTGGAATGGACGTACCTACTGCGGCGCGATAACATATAATACGTTTCACTTCCACATGGTATAGCTATCAGCACTAAGTTGGAATACGGGCACATGGTTTTCATGTCATTTGTTCAAGGGTAGGGACCTGTTATTCCCTACCATGCATTTGTGTTTGATTCTTCATTCTCTGTTCGCAGGGACTATGCCTTGCATACGTTTCAGTATCCACGGACATTGATAGGTATGATTACTATTGCTGGTGGAATATAATATTCAGCAGTTTAGGTTGCTCCTCGACAGCCAACATTGACACGCCTCCCTGCACAACTTCGATATGCCCCTTGCACTCGTGCATATTTCTTATGCACGTGGCTGTGGCGGCTGCGCGCCTTCATTAATATGCATATGACGCAACTACTCCATATATCCGCCGCACGGCCGGTGCAAGCCTTACGCCGGCCTTGCTCCGAGCTTCATGAATCCGAGGGTTAGTCTTTAGATATCATTTAAGTGTTTCTTTTACAATTTCAGTACAAACCATATAAAAATTGTATTTTTTTGTTATCCTGCTAAATACTTGAGTGACATACAGATTCCATGGACAGCAGCTCTTTTTTAACTCATATTGTCCTAAAAACCTTTCTATAAATTGACTAGATTCAAATATAATCCCACAAATAGAGTCTTTACTAATATGTATAACAGCTTTTACCACTTGCTGTGAAGTACCCAGTGGAACAACTATATTGTCCCAAATCTCAAACCTGTCCAAAGTTTTTTCTTCTTTACTGCTAATTGTTAAAGGTACTTCTTACTTCTTTGTCCAAACATCCTTTCTTCCCTTCTTTCTCCTACTTTCTCTTACCTTATCTGCATATAACTTCTTCTTTTTTACCATCTCTTTACTTTTTTCTTCCTGCAGTCCTTCCATAATATCAACCCATGAATCTGCTTCTCAGCTCTCCATCTCACTCTGTGCCATTGCCTTTTGTAATATAACATCCCCCAACCCTTCTGACTGGAGGGTTGTAATAATATATCTACTTTGTGACACACCTTTTTTGTAATAATCTTTTCTGAACTTTCTTTTCAGAATCCTGTAAAGGTTTGACAACTTCACTCTCTCCCTTAGATCTCTTCCATCCATTTTCAATAATTCAGAAGGCTAAATTGCCTTCACCGTCTCCATTTCCTGTATTCCACATACTAATGAAGGCTCAACTGCCTCCTATGTAACTTCATTCTCTAGCTTCAATCACACATAACTCCTGTACACCATGCTGCTGCAAGGACAGCAAATCCTTACCCATGTAATCTCTTCAATCACATCCCATTACACGCATGCTTCTTTGGGCTGCCACTGCATCCAGAATGGAAGCAGGAAGTTGTTTCATGAAACAGGGTCTTGCTCATAAACACAAAAAAGTAGTTTATATACATATTTACATTATTTACATCTATTTACAAATTTTCATACTTTATAAACTTAAATTTAAATATTCCACCAATCATTTATCCACAGTCAAAATATTATTTTCTTAATAACCAAATTCTATATCTATATTTATTTGCTTAAATTTTAACAAACCTTTCACCCTATTCTGTTTACATATTATTTCCACAAATAGTTAACTGTTTCACATTTCAAAAACACATGCTTAAACTCTGCACATTTATTACATATTTTATCTTGCTTTTTTGTATGCATATTTACCAGACTAATAACAGACTTGACAAACTAGAAAAACCCAAAAGAAGCGAAACAAGCTGGAGCAGAGCAACGTAAAAGAATCAATTTAATGTTAGCGCTTTCGGAAATAGGCAATAATTTTCCTTCTTCAGACAAACGAGGAACAGCTTAAAATGCTTATAAACTAAATAGTCTACGTGACAATTAATCAATTAATCAACAGGATACTTCATTTAAAGAAAAAAATGTAAATAAAAAGAAAAAATCTATATTATAAGCTGTAAGCTTAAAAAGAAATTAAACACCAAGTAGAGCTTAAATAAAGGCAAAACAAGAAAACCCCAAGTTTAAACACATTATAAATTTCACTTGATTCATCACAACAAAACCTAACAGCTTGTATAAAAAATAAATAAGTGCAGTGACAAACTAATGCAACATTTAGATAACCTAAGTAACAAATATATTGGTAAACATGTGACCAATAAAAAAATCTATAAAATATTGCAAAATAAATAATTAACAAAACTGATCATAAAAAATTCCATCTTTTTTTAAAATATAAAATTCATCTATTTAAAGCCAAGAGCTTAAGGAAACATTTAATTGAAACTGTTTCATTAAGCCCTGGAGGCAGGTAGGCTGCATTATTAATTTGCCACCTCAATTCCTCAACTTCGAATTTAATTTGCCAGGGACCGCCTCTCTCATCAACCACTATCTGCTTTAATACAGTAAACTTAAAACTATGGTTTTAAAACAAAATAATGTGCCTTGCTAAAGCGTTGGTCTTGTCACCCCTGCTTATAGCATATTGATGCTCATATATACATTGCTTCAGCTTTTTTTCGGTCTTTCCAATATAGAAAGCTTTGCAATCTTGGCAGCAGGCACAATAGACAACTCATTTTGTGTCACATGAGAATTTCCCTTGAATTTTATAAAGGGTGTCCCTAATCTTAAATTGGTAGGCAGAACTTAAATGCTTACATTGGTTGCATGCTCCGCATTTGAACATATCTTTGTTTTTGACAGCAGGTGGTTTAAAGGAGTATTGTAGTAAGGTTTTAAGATTACACCCCCCGTCTAAAAGTAACTTTTGGTTTGTTGCCAAGAAGTTTATGCAACGTGCTATCCTCAGTAACAAGAATCCAATTCTTATTAAGGGTTTCCCTAATAAAAGAATGATGTAAGTTATAAGTACATAAAAAACTAGTAGTATAACAGTGAGTTTTGTCAGTTAAGGAATCATGAACCTCATTTAAAGGGATCTCATGTTCCACCAGAATAACCAAAGGTAATAAAGGCCTAAAATAACCACAATTTCTTTTAGTGATGACTTCAGTAGAAATCACAGAAACTAGACTTGACGGATACCCTCTCCTAAGAAACATTTTCTCAAGCACATGACATTCCTCCAAAAAATCAGAATCATCTGAAATCATTCTAGCTGCCCTCACCATCTGACCCTTAACCACTGCTCTCTTTTGGTGGTAGGGATGGCAGCTAGAAAAGTGGAGGAATGAATTGGAGTAGGTGGGCTTCCTGTAAATAGTGCTTTTAAATCTGCTTCTAACAAGATGTTTGCAAATAAGAATGTCAAGGAAATTAATAGTCTCACTTTGCAGGTTAAAAGTAAACTCCAAAAAGTTAGTTGAAGCAGTTATAAAGTTAATAAAATCCTGTACTGCTTCAACGGGGCCTTTCCATAAAATGAACATGTCATCTTGGTAATGAGTGTACCAAGTGACATTGTTCTTAAAAATAGGGTTGTCAAAAAGCAGGGTAGTCTCCCAATGTGCCATTATACAGTTGGCAAAACTGCCACCACAGGGTGAACCCATAGCAACCCCAGATTTTTGAAGGAACATTTTTCCTTCAAACCACATAAAATTGTTGGAAAGAACTAACTCTAAGAGGGTTTCTACAACATAAATGGTGTTATTGTTAATTTTCCTTTGTTGCAAGAAATCCCTAATCCACTCAAGCCCCAGCATTTGAGGGATCACCGTGTACAAATCCCTAACATCAACCGTCAGTAGTTGATAATCCTGATGGAAGGGAATGTTACTGAGTTTTGTTAAAAAACTCCATGAGTCTCTACATATTTGCTGCTCCTGCTCAACTAAGGGTCTCAAAATCTTATCAACATATTTGGCACAACCATATGTAATAGACCCACGCCCATCAACAATGGGTCTAAAAAGGTGGATTAACAACTTGCTTGTGGATCTTGGGTATGCCAAACAATGATACCATCTTAGGAGCAGACATAGTTAGAAAATTAAACAAATCTAAATCGATAGCTTTTTCAATAAAAAGTTCATCAAGTGTGGACCTAATTTTACTGTACGCCATATTAACTTCATTTACACTAACTAGTTGATAAGTTGAATTGTCTAAATGTTTCATCATACAAGAAACATATGAAATGTGGTCCATACAGACCAATCCACCCCCCTTATCCGGTTTCATCACCCTAATCTTGCAATCCTTCAAAATTTTGATAAAGTCAAGTTCCTTTTCGCTAACGTTAAAGCGTCCTCTCCTGGTTCTAGACCCCGTGAGAGCAAAAGACCTGAAATCTATTTCACACATTGTTGCGAAAGCAAGAATATTAGGGAGAAGGGGGGGATTAAATAGACTAGAGACTCGGAGTGAGTTGGTAAAAGAAGAATTAGAACCCATAGTAGCACTAAGGTTAATCTTGCGAACAAATAATTTTAAATCAACAATCATAGTAACAAAGTTCATTCCTGAATCCGGGACAAAAGATAACCCCAATGCAAAAAAGTCAATAATTTCCTGAGGAAACATTAAGTCAGAGTAGTTGTATATATAAAAGTCACCACCAGAAATGGGAAGAATTTGTGGATTAAGTACATCAGGTATTACTATCTCCTGCGCTGGTTCCTTCTATTCCGTGTGCGCCCTTGATAAGTGGGCATTCTCGAATTGTTCGGTGAATTGGACTGATGTGCTGGAAAAACCTGATGAGAGTTTGATGTAGATTATTTATTCCTGGAATTATTGTTGTTGTTGTTGTTACCAGCAGACTGATTATTAGAAACAGGGTGATTATTGCCATTGTTTCTTATTCTTTCACTCCTTCGTAACATGTCATTCTGGCTAGGAAGAGAATTTGACTCGGTACCTGGGTCATTGGTCTCACTTTCTTCCCCAGTATTACCATGTTCATTAAACAGAACCTGAGACCTATTGAGAGAGACAGGTGGTGGTGGGGGAAAGGCAGATCTAGTGGCATACTGCTAAACATCCCTCAATATTTTTCTTTTCTTAGTATTAGCTAGTTTAATCATGGTGGCCTCGATGCTGTTAAAAATCCTCGTATATTCATATTTATAACGAGGAAAATCAGAATGAAACTTGATGTCATGTTCTAAAATTTCCAGTTAACTTTTAGATGTGACAACTTGTGATTTATAATAATTAATTAAGGCTTTAATGAACTCATATCCCTGCCTGTTAAATAGATCTAAAAGTTCTAAGTGAAACTCAGACTGGTTAACTAAACCAACAGGGTACCTCCACTGCCTGAGGCCCTTTGGAATAATCTCTTTTTTCAGACACTGCTCTAGATACGAGATTTCTAGCTGTAGTTTCCTACAACGAAACAATTTCTGGTCAAACGAATTAATGTTTACTGAAAGGTTATTAGATATAGTCGATTGTGTAGAACCTGGGTTGTTAACAAAATTGTCATTAAAAAAGTCTTCATTACCTAAAACGTTGCCGAGTGAAGGAGTTAATTTGTTGATAATCCTATTTGGATTTCCGGCAACTGGCTGGTTAGAGTCACTCGTTACGCTTGGTATCTGCTCATTTCTGACTGTTTCAGCCCTGTTCCCCTCATGCAATGCACGATTCCTTAGATGACTAGGAGGGGATGAAACGCCACTAATAGTACCCGATGAAGTAACAGAGCCTGTAGGTACATGTTGTACAAGGGGTTGCTTCATTGTGCCATTTCCTAGCTTAGCAGTATTTGCCAAACTCTCTACTAGCTGTGATAAATTCTCCACATACCCCATTAAAACTTGGAGAAGGGCTGTAAGATTCCCGACAGCGTTCGCCTCTTCGGTTCCAGAGTTACCATTGCTCAAACCATTTGAAACAGGCTCATCTTGTGAGAAAAGAGAGCCTTGCAATCCTGCTCCACCTTGATTAGCCATCGAGACAAAATGACCAGACTAATAACAGACTTGACAAACTAGTAAAACCCAAAAGAAGCGAAACAAGCTGGAGCAGAGCAACGTAAAAGATTCAATTTAATGTTAGCGCTTTCGGAAACAGGCAATACTTTTCCTTCTTCAGACAAATGAGGAACTGTTTAAAATGCTTATAAACTAAATAGTCTACGTGACAATTAATCAATTAATCAACAGGATACTTCATTTAAAGAACTACTAGTTTTTTATGTACTTATAACTTACATCATTCTTTTATTAGGGAAACCCTTAATAAGAATTGGATTCTTGTTACTGAGGATAGCACGTTGCATAAACTTCTTGGCAACAAACCAAAAGTTACTTTTAGACGGGGGTGTAATCTTAAAACCTTACTACAATACTCCTTTAAACCACCTGTTGTCAAAAACAAAGGTATGTTCAAATGCGGAGCGTGCAACCAATGTAAGCATTTAAGTTCTGCCTACCAATTTAAGATTAGGGACACCCTTTATAAAATTCAAGGGAAATTCTCATGTGACACAAAAGGAGTTGTCTATTGTGCCTGCTGCCAAGATTGCAAAGCTTTCTATACTGGAAAGACCGAAAGAAAGCTGAAGCAATGCATATATGAGCATCAATATGCTATAAGCAGGAGTGACAAGACCAATGCTTTAGCAAGGCACATTATTGAGTTTTCAAACCATAGTTTTAAGTTTACTGTATTAAAGCAGATAGTGGTTGATGAGAGAGGCGGTCCCTGGCAAATTAAACTCGAAGTTGAGGAATTGAGGTGGTAAATTAATACTGCAGCCTACCTGCCTCCAGGGCTTAATGAAACAGTTTCAATTAAATGTTTCCTTAAGCTCTTGGCTTTAAATAGATGAATTTTATATTTTAAAAAAAAGATGGAATTTTTTATGATCAGTTTTTTTAATTATTTATTTTGCAATATTTTATAGATTTTTTATTGGTCACATGTTTACCAATATATTTGTTACTTAGGTTATCTAAATGTTGCATTAGTTTTTCACTGCACTTATTTATTTTTTATACAAGCTGTTAGGTTTTGTTGTGATGAATCAAGTGAAATTTATAATGTATTTTAACTTGGGGTTTTCTTGTTGTGCCTTTATTTAAGCTCTACTGGGTGTTTAATTTCTTTTTAAGCTTACAGCTTATAATATAGATTTTTTTCTTTTTATTTACATTTTTTCTTTAAATGAAGTATCCTGTTGATTAATTGATTAATTGTCATGTAGACTATTTAGTTTATAAGCATTTTAAACTGTTCCTCGTTTGTCTGAAGAAGGAAAAGTATTGCCTGTTTCCGAAAGCGCTAACATTAAATTGAATCTTTTACGTTGCTCTGCTCCAGCTTGTTTCGCTTCTTTTGGGTTTTACTAGTTTGTCAAGTCTGTTATTAGTCTGGTCATTTTGTCTCGATGGCTAATCAAGGTGGAGCAGGATCGCAAGGCTCTCTGTTCTCGCAAGATGAGCCTGTTTCAAATGGTTTGAGCAATGGTAACTCTGGAACCGAAGAGGCGAACGCCATCGGGAATCTTACAGCCCTTCTCCAAGTTTTAATGGGGCATGTGGAGAATTTATCACAGCAAGTAGAGAGTTTGGAAAATACTGCTAAGCTAGGAAATGGCACAATGCAGCAACCCCTTGTACAACATGTACCTACAGGCTCTGTTACTTCATCGGGTACTATTATTGGCGTTTCATCCCCTCCTAGTCATCTAAGGAATCATGCATCGCATGAGGGGAACAGGGCTGAAACAGTCAGAAATGAGCAGATACCAAGCATAACGAGTGACTCTAACCAGCCAGTTGCCGGAAATCCAAATAGGATTATCAACAAATTAACTCCTTCACTCGGCAACCTTTTAGGTAATGAAGACTTTTTTAATGACAATTTTGTTAACAACCCAGGTTCTACACAATCGACTATATCTAATAACCTTTCACTAAACATTAATTTGTTTGACCAGAAATTGTTTCATTGTAGGAAACTACAACTAGAAATCTCGTATCTAGAGCAGTGTCTGAAAAAAGAGATTATTCCAAAGGGCCTCAGGCAGTGGAGGTACCCTGTTGGTTTAGTTAACCAGTCTGAGTTTCACTTAGAACTTTTAGATCTATTTAACAGGCAGGGATATGAGTTCATTAAAGCCTTAATTAATTATTATAAATCACAAGTTGTCACATCTAAAAGTGAACTGGAAATTTTTGAACATGACATCAAGTTTCATTCTGATTTTCTTCGTTATAAATATGAATTTACGAGGATTTTTAACAGCATCGAGGCCACCATGATTAAACTAGCTAATACTAAGAAAAGAAAAATATTGAGGGATGTTTAGCAGTATGCCACTAGATCTGCCTTTCCCCCACCACCACCTGTCTCTTTCAATAGGTCTCAGGTTCTGTTTAATGAACATGGTAACACTGGGGAAGAAAGTGAGACCAATGATCCAGGTACTGAGTCAAATTCTCTTCCTAGCCAGAATGACATGTTACGAAGGAGTGAAAGAATAAGAAACAACGGCAATAATCACCCTGTTTCTAATAATCAGACTGCTGGTAACAACAACAACAACAACAATAATTCCAGTAATAACCAATCTACATCAAACTCTCATCAGGTTTTTCCAGCACATCAGTCCAATTCACCGAACAATTCGAGAACGCCCACTTATCAAGGGCGCACACGGAATCGAAGGAACCAGCGCAGGAGATAGTAATACCTGATGTACTTAATCCACAAATTCTTCCCAATTCTGGCGGTGACTTTTATATATACAACTACTCTGACTTAATGTTTCCTCAGGAAATTATTGACTTTTTTGCATTGGGGTTATCTTTTGTCCCAGATTCAGGAATGAACTTAGTTACTATGATTGTTGATTTAAAATTATTTGTTCGCAAGATTAACCTTAGTGCTACTATGGGTTCTAATTCTTCTTTTACCAACTCACTCCGAGTCCCTAGTCTATTTAATCCCCCCTTCTCCCTAATATTCTTGCTTTCGAAAAAATGTGTGAAATAGATTTCAGGTCTTTTGCTCTCACGGGGTCTAGAACCAGGACAGGACGCTTTAACATTAGCGAAAAGGAACTTGACTTTATCAAACTTTTGAAGGATTGCAAGATTAGGGTGATGAAACCGGATAAGGGGGGTGGATTGGTCTGTATGGGCCACATTTCATATGTTTCTTGTATGATGAAACATTTAGACAATTCAACTTATCAACTAGTTAGTGTAAATGAAGTTAATATGGCGTACAGTAAAATTAGGTCCACACTTGATGAACTTTTTGTTAAAAAAGCTATCAATTTAGATTTGTTTAATTTTCTAACTATGCCTGCTCCTAAGATGGCATCATTGTTTGGCATACCCAAGATCCACAAGCAAGTTGTTAATCCACCTTTTAGACCCATTGTTGATGGGCGTGGGTCTATTACATATGGTTGTGCCAAATATGTTGATAAGATTTTGAGACCCTTAGTTGAGCAGGAGCAGCAAATATGTAGAGACTCGTGGAGTTTTTTAACAGAACTCAGTAACATTCCCTTCCATCAGGATTATCAACTACTGACGGTTGATGTTAGGGATTTGTACACCGTGATCCCTCAAATGCTGGGGCTTGAGTGGATTAGGGATTTCTTGCAACAAAGGAAAATTATCAATAACACCATTTATGTTGTAGAAACCCTCTTAGAGTTAGTTCTTGCCAACAATTTTATGTGGTTTGAAGGAAAAATGTTCCTTCAAAAATCTGGGTTGCTATGGGTTCTCCTTGTGTTGGCAGTTTTGCCAACTGTATAATGGCACATTGGGAGACTACCCTGCTATTTGATAACCCTCTTTTTAAGAACAATGTCGCTTGATACACTCGTTACCAAGATGACATGTTCATTTTATGGAAAGGCCCCATTGAAGCAGTACAGGATTTTATTAACTTTATAACTGCTTCAACTAACTTTTTGGAGTTTACTTTTAACCTGCAAAGTGAGACTTTTAATTTCCTTGACATTCTTATTTACAAAGATCTTGTTAGAAGCAGATTTAAAAGCACTGTTTACAGGAAGCCCACCTACTCCAATTCATTCCTCCACTTTTCTATCTGCCATCCCTACCACCAAAAGAGAGCAGTGGTTAAGGGTCAGATGGTGAGGGCAGCTAGAATGATTTCAGATGATTCTGATTTTTTGGAGGAATGTCATGTCCTTGAGAAAATGTTTCTTAGGAGACGGTATCCGTCAAGTCTAGTTTCTGCAATTTCTACTGAAGTCATCACTAAAAGAAAATGTGGTTATTTTAGGCCGTTATTACCTTCAGTTATTCTGTTGGAACATGAGATCCCTTTAAATGAGGTTCATGATTCCTTAACTGACAAAACTCACTGTTATACTACTAGTTTTTTATGTACTTATAACTTACATCATTCTTTTATTAGGGAAACCCTTAATAAGAATTGGATTCTTCTTACTGAGGACAGCACGTTGCATAAACTTCTTGGCAACAAACCAAAAGTTATTTTTAGACGGGGTTGTAATCTTAAAACCTTACTACAATACTCCTTTAAACCACCTCTTGTCAAAAACAAAGGTATGTTCAAATGTGGAGCGTGCAACCAATGTAAGCATTTAAGTTCTGCCTACCAATTTAAGATTAGGGACACCCTTTATAAAATTCAAGGGAAATTCTCATGTGACACAAAAGGAGTTGTCTATTGTGCCTGCTGCCAAGATTGCAAAGCTTTCTATATTGGAAAGACCGAAAGAAAGCTGAAGCAACCCATATATGAGCATCAATATGCTATAAGCAGGGGTGACAAGACCAACGCTTTAGCAAGGCACATTATTGAGTTTTCAAACCATAGTTTTAAGTTTACTGTATTAAAGCAGATAGTGGTTGATGAGAGAGGCGGTCCCTGGCAAATTAAACTCAAAGTTGAGGAATTGAGGTGGCAAATTAATAATGCAGCCTACCTGCCTCCAGGGCTTAATGAAACAGTTTCAATTAAATGTTTCCTTAAGCTCTTGCTTTAAATAGATGAATTTTATATTTTAAAAAAAGATGGAATTTTTTATGATCAGTTTTGTTAATTATTTATTTTGCAATATTTTATAGATTTTTTTATTGGTCACATGTTTACCAATATATTTGTTACTTAGGTTATCTAAATGTTGCATTAGTTTGTCACTGCACTTATTTATTTTTTATACAAGCTGTTAGGTTTTGTTGTGATGAATCAAGTGAAATTTATAATGTATTTTAACTTGGGGTTTTCTTGTTGTGCCTTTATTTAAGCTCTACTGGGTGTTTAATTTCTTTTTACGCTTACAGCTTATAATATAGATTTTTTCTTTTTATTTACATTTTTTCTTTAAATGAAGTATCCTGTTGATTAATTGATTATTTGTCATGTAGACTAGTTAGTTTATAAGCATTTTAAACTGTTCCTCATTTGTCTGAAGAAGGAAAAGTATTGCCTGTTTCCGAAAGCGCTAACATTAAATTGAATCTTTTACATTGCTCTGCTCCAGCTTGTTTCACTTCTTTTGGGTTTTGTATGCATATTTGCCTTAACTGGCAATTTTCTAATAGAAAATCTCCATAAAAAAACATTGCACTCTTTAATCTTTTTATAGTTATCATATCCCATCATTATGTCTTTTTTCTTATCTATTTCTAAATCTTTTCATGGATCTGTGCAGTAAAATGCTTTCATAGTACTTAAGTACCAATCCTTTCTATTTTTCTCACACATATTCTTGTTTTTTTTTTTTCCCATAACACAGTTTTGTTTTGGCATTCTTTCATTTCTTCATTCACAATGCTTTTACTTCTTTTTTAACTTCAATTCCTTTCCACAGTGTTTTGTATTTATAATATAGTATCATTTCTATCAAGTTTTTGTTTTCCTAAATAATTCCTTTTAATACCTCATATACAATTAAAAATGCTGCATGTACTATTGGGTTTATTAAACCCAAGCATCCTTACTCTTCTTTCATATATAGAATCCCTCTCTTGACTGGATTCAGTCTAGAGCCCCATATAAAAGAAAAAATAATCATTTCATTTTCATACGTATTAGGAATCATATAGATGTTAGCAATATAAGCAATTTTTCCTGTTACCATGGTGTTCATCAAGTGTGTTTTTTTCTATATGAAAATCTATGATTTCCAAAAAATAGTCATATCCTTTACTTCTTTGAGTACATTATCCCATTGTTGTTGTCTTTATTCATTCCTTCCAAATATTATTCCCAATATATGTATATATTTTTCTTTGAACTTAATACCTTCTATTTATTTATTTATTTATACTTAAACCGATTTTCTTTTAATTTATATTTAATTTTTCATTTTCTTCTTTCATCCATACTTTATTATTAATACAATATCATCCACATAATTATGCATTATTGACAAATGTACTTCCTTCATAATTTTGTATATACTACTACTTGACATTTTATTAATGTTCTTCATTATTACATTCATAACTATTGAGAAAATTACACTACTAACTGGGCAGCCCTGCTTTATTCCACATTCTATTTTTATTTCTTCCTCAGTCCAGCCATTCACATTTACTTTTACATAATTCCTTTAATAAACAGATTTTATTCATTTTTGCTTACATTATATGCCTGCAAAATTCTTCATAATTATTTATATAGAATATTATTGTAGGCTTTACTTCTATCCCCTATCATAACCTTCACTTCTACATTTTTATGTATGATATAATCAACTATTTCTCTTATTATCCATAATAGCTCTTGACATCATTTTCCTTTTCTTCTGAATACATATTAGTCATACAGTCTATCAAATTTTGTAACCTTTTTGTTATTATTCTTAAAAAAAATTATAATCCATATTATTCAATGTTGCAGGTCGCCAGGTTTTTATCTCCTCTTTATTTCCTTTTTTAAAAACAAGTTGTATAACTCTTGTACATATCTCTTTCTCTTTAATTCCATTTTATAACCATTTATTCATAACTTCTATATAAATTATTTTTTGACACTGTTTCATTTCTTTATGCATACCATATTCATTTCAATCCAATCCTATTGCAGAATTCAACTTAATATAGTTTAGAATTTCATTCAATTCTTTTATAGTTATTTTTTGCTCTAAATACTCATTATCTTCATGTAATTTTTCACCTTTATAAATTTGGTTTGTTTTCTTCTCTTTTAACAAATAATTCCAATACATATTCTTTAATTATTTTGTATACTCCTTCTTGCTGTCTTATTTACTTACCTCCTCATTTTTTAATTATCTTATTATTTTTCCTTCTTTTATCATTTTATTCATTTTACTCAAATATGGTGCTACCTATTCTTTCTTTCCTTGTAAACAATATTTTTGTTTATATAACAAGTTGTTAACTTTAATTTGATTCATTTTATATATTTCTCTTTCTTTTTCATAAAAGGAAGTTTTCTTCTCTAAGTCTTTAAACGTTTCTTGAATTAATATCTCATCTCTTTCTTTTTCTTTTCTTCCTTATACATTCTAAAAGCAAACATTTATATTTTTCTTTAAAATTAAGCCACCAAAGAATCCGTTTTTCATAAAACTCTCTCATATTCATATGATTTTTCCATAATATCATAAGTTATTTTTTCTCTTCTAAATCTAATTCTTTTTCATTAATTCTCTTTATTCCTTTTCCTATTCTTATATATTTTTAATTTTCCTGTACTTTATCCCATATAGCCACATGATCTGAAAATCCAGCATACTTAATTCCTTTTTTATAATTTTTAAACTATCAGATATTAAAAAATAATCAATTTCTGTCCTAATTTAATTCCTTTTGCAGGTCCAGTGGTTATTCCCCATACACTTAACTTTCTACTTCTCATAATTTCTTTAACAATTTTAACATCACAATTGCTTTTTTCCTTAAATTAAAATCCCCCACCACCATGTCCATATTTATGCAAACATATTCAAAAATATTTTTAAATGTCTTTTCTCTCTCTTTTTTGTTACATATACGTTTAACGCTATAATTCTACAGACATATTTTTTCTATCTCGTCTATTACTGTAATTTGTCCTAGTTACACTATGGTTACATATAATAATTTAATGCTTTCTTAACATAATATACATATGCCAGAGCACATTTCTTTCCCCATGTTCGAAACTACTGCACTATACCAAAGTTTTTCAGTTTTTCTTTCTTCGTCTGTTACTAATCTTATATCTTCTAAAACAATAATATGTGCATCTACTGCAGCACACCACTGTAATATACCTATTCTCCTCTTAAGATTATTCATACTGTTCACATTTAAAGCTAATATTTTCAGCTTTTAAGAACAGTTAGTATAAAAGTATTCATGTAGATAAGCTCTTTATCATTCACGTCTTTTTGTACATTTTCTTGTATAACACATTCTTCTATCACTTTCTCCTGTAAAAGTTCATTTTCATTTTAATTTTCTTGCACATTCATTTTACATTCTAGCCATGAATGACCAATATTGCCATATTGTTTGCACTTTAAATCACTTTTTTTTGCATTATGCTCTGTTTTACCACATAAATAACATCTTTTTTATCACATTCATTGATTAAATGATTATTTTTCCACAAAAATAACACGTCTTTGGTTGACCCTGTGTTTCACAAATGCCCTATTACCATGAACATTAATAATACTAGGTATGTGCATAGCTTTATTGTTTTCCATTTTCAGTGTTACTCCACATTCCTATCTCCCTGACCCTAGTCCTATTTCATCATATAATTTTGTAGTGTCCCTTACTTCTTTCCATATACTCAACAAATGTTGATTCAGCTCTTTTGCTTCGACTTCAGTTCTAAACTGTATCATTATTCTTTTTCTGTTTGTAAAAAGCTTGCACCACATATTCTGACCATGGATAAATATTTTTCTTTTGTTAACATGCACATTTTCCATGGCCTACCCAGTCTCAAATATCAAGTCACAAAAAGTCTCTTTATTAATTAAAATAAATACTCTTGCTTTGACACCTAGAGGTGCTAAGATAGAGTGCCAAACTTCATAACTGTCCAAACTTTCTTCTTTTTACAGCTCATACATACTGCATACTTCTTTTTTGTTTCTTTTATTTATTCTTTCTTCTTTGTTCCTTCTCCCACAGTTTGTGCATATGGTTTTGTCTCTTGAACTTTTTCTGGCACAGTCTTTTCTTCTACCTTTTCCTTCTTCTATTTTCTCCATGATGCCTCTCCAGGGAATTGCTGCTCCACTTTCTGGCTCACTTTGATTTATCATTTTTTCCAAATACTCATCCTGCAACTCCCTGCATTTTTCAGAGGTAACTGTCTCCCTTCAAGCAATCTCCTCTAAAGTTTTCTCCGTGTCCATCTCTGTTATAGTTATAATCTCCTTTTCCTCCAATGTCACTGTTATTTCTGCACTCACAGCATCAGGAAAAACTTCTGGTAGTAATTCTACCATTTCAACTACATTTTCAGCAACTTTCACTTCATTTTCAGCAAAAGCTGAATCAGCCATGTTTTTTCCCTGTTCCTCCTGGCTGTCTCCATGCCTTGGCAGGAAACGGGAAGTCAGGATGTGTAACACACAAAGCCTTCCCCTGACTACCAAGAGTAGGAGAAATTCCCTAATGCTCTGGCCAAATCTCCTCTAGTAGTATAGATATCACTTCAGGTCTCCCCTGAAAAGATACTTCTAGCCTAGTGGGTCTAATCTGGTCAACAAAAGGATTAATAAATAAAAGGAAATATACATGTGCATGTGTGGGGGTGTATGCATGTGGATGTGTGTTTAATTGCATAATTTATATTTTGTATATAAAATACTTTCTCCAGCAGCAATTACATATCTTACAACAACTTTGAAATATTAAGCAGAGGAACTACTTTAAATCAAAAATGCAAAAAAATCTATATACTAATAATAAAGTGAATACAAAACAATTTAACAGATTTTCAAAGTGCAATATTGACCTATAGGAAAGCTGTTATAAGGAAATATTGAACCTTCCAGGGAAAGGATGATCTATTATTTCATCTGTAATGCCCACCCTGTGAGGAATTACTACTTGCTTGTCCCCCCTTCCCTAGGTAATTTTCCATCCTATCATCTCTTTCATTCTCAGTATTATTATTTTGATTGACATTATGTGTCACTGACAAATTTTCATGCCCATTCTTTATTTACAAATTTATTGAATTTGTTTACTGGGGTAGAGTCCGGATCATATTAGACCAATTTCAGTCACAACCTTGGTAAGACAAAAAAGAATTACAGACAAATTAAAATAGTTAGAGTAAGATGAATGTAGAAGCAGTTTGAATATAGACAACGTCATTACAAAATTCCAGGCAGCTTATGTGAAACCAAGTTAAAGTAAATTCCAGAATCTATTTACACTACATACAGAAAATTTCAATATCACAGACAGTAAATGAATTAATGGAAATGATGAAGGTTATTAGAAAGTTATAGTGATATTCTGCCCTAAGCTAGACAGTAGGTATTGAAGAAGATATATTAATGCATGATTGATTTAAGTTATGCGTTCTGTGCTAAAACATTTACATATTTTTATTTACAAGTTGCACCAGCAGTTACTTGTAGAGTGTCATATATGAGGCAATTTCACTGAGATTAGTGGAAAGTAATTTCCAGAATTTGTGACCCAGACTACAGAAGCTGTGTTTGGTTCATAGGTTCATAGGTAGGTACTAGGATATTGGCCCTAGAGCCTATATACGCCTAGCCAAAAAGATACCCTAGCTTTTGCCACCCAAGAAAAAATATTTTCCTGTGCCCTTGTTGACCAGAGCCACAGAATTGATCCCCAGGGTGAATTTCCTATCTCCCATCCAATCATCAAGATTTTTCTTGAAGAGTGCTAATGAGGAGCTTTGTTTGATATAGATAGGTAGTTTGTTTCAGAGTATGGGAAGTCTCTGGGACAGGAATTTGGTGCATTCAAGTATGGTTGAGTGGAATTTAAGTGAATGTCCATTGTGGTCTTGACTACTAAGATTTGAGGGGTGCATTGTTAGGGTAAGTTTTGAAGCTAAGGTAGTGAAGCATTATTCTCATCACCCAAGTCAACATTATTAATATTATTAGTTACAGCATTTTCACCATCTGCACAATCCACAAGTGCCTTTCTTTCTTTCTGCACTTTGTACATTCAGTATCATAGCTATTTATCTGTGTGTTCTCTCTCAATACTATTTCACACCATCTCTCAGAGCAATTTTCTAACTAAATGTTCCTGCATTCCACAAATACAGCAGCCACTCAACTGATCCTTGTATAATATCATGCCTCTACTCCCATTAATCAATGCAGTCTTCAAGCATGTCTCAGTGTTCATTGCTCCTGATTCCCATAGGCAATTCCTAGAAATTCAAAAGCAGCTGAACTAAAGAGGATTCCCCTAAAGACCCATTAATGCTATGGGGTAAAGATATGGCCTCACACACATAAGTACCAAATCCCTACAGTATTACACTCATTCATTTTGCATTATACTCCCTTTCATGTATGGGTATTGTACTGCATGTTTACAAAATACAGCAGTGGACTGGAATACATCTTTACTGGTTGTCATTACATCTTATACAAAAAAGTTTATATTTCGCTATTTCACCAAAAAATAAATAAATAAATGATTAACTGAACAATAAAATGATGTGATTTTAAATCACTATAAGGTCTGTGGTAGTACTGACGGATGAGTTCAAGGTGGAGGTGGGATCACATCAAGGATCAGCTTTGAGGCCTTTCTTATTTGCAATAAGTATGACATTGTGATTTGCAGTGTGAGTAGGGAACAGGTGGAGGAGACCCTGGAGAGGCGGAGATATGCACTAGAGAGGAGAGGAATGAAGGTCAGCAGGACAAATACAGAATATATGTGTGTGAAATAGAGAGGAGATAGAGGAATGGTGAGAATTCAAGGAGTAGAAGTGACAAAGGTGGATGAGTTTAAATACTTGAGATCAGTAGTTCAGAGTAATGGTGAGTGTGAAAGAGAGGTGAAGAAGAGAGTACAGGTAGAATGGAGTGGGTGGAGAAGAGTGTCAGGAGTGATTTGTGACAGACGAGTACCAGTAAGAGTGAAAGGGAAGGTCTACAAGAGGGTAGTGAGTCCAGCTATGTTATATGGATTGGAGACAGTGGCACTGACAAAAAGGCATGAGTCAGAGCTTGACGTGGCAAAGTTAAAGATGTTAGGATTTGCACTGGGTGTGACTAGGATAGACAGGATTAGGAATCAGTATATTAGAGGGTCAGCTCAGGTTGGATGGTTTGAAGACAAAGCCAGAGAGGCGAGATTGCGTTGGTTTGGACATGTGCTTAGGAGGGATGCAGAGTATATTGGGAAAAAGATGCTAAGGATGGAGCTGCCAGGGAAGACAAAAAGAAGAAGGTCTAACATAAGGTTTATGAATGTGGTAAGAGAGAACATGCAGGTAGTTGGTGTGACAGAGCAGGATGCAGTGAACAGGAAGAAATGGAAACAAATGATCCGCTGTGGTGACCCTTAACTGAACTGCGAAACAAGAAGAAGAAGACTAGTTATACAGTAAAATTCAGTGCTGAAATGCAGAAAAACTCCTAAATGCAGAATAGCAACTTTATTCTTGTATTCTTATTGTGTTTTCACCTGAAAGTTTCACAGTGCCTTTGGAAATTTCTAGATCCACAGTGTTGCCTTTACTAGATGTGTGTATATCTCTCTGTGACAATATCACAGGTTGTACCTCACCCCAACATTTTCCGTATGTTTTATATTGGAGAAAGTGCTGACTAATTATTACATCATGTGATAGACTGGGCAGTAAATATATATTGAGTGCAACACCTCACCTAGAATAGTTTGCATTTCTAAATGGGTTATAAAGAATGCTTTATTGAGTCCATGCATATATATTGCTTGAAACTGCTGCATTCTAGTAGTTTTATACTTACATATATATTATGATTTAACTAGACTAATTATTCTCCCTGAGTGTAAGTTAGCAACATAGGAACAATACAGGGCAAACATTCACAGGGACCGTAAGACACCTAGCCATACATAGATGTACATAAAATTCCTCCATCCTCTTCAAGCTCTTAATGTTCACTTCCCAAACTGAGCAGGGCCATACATGATAACTCTGATGTAAAACAATCTAGAAATTCCTTCCCTTTTAATACAAACAGTCCATGTAATAAGTGTGTTGACAGTCCAATGACAGAATGCATATCCTGCACTCCTCGCAGTTTACAGTTCAGCGTTATCATTTTCCTTAGCATAATTCAGGAATACTTTAACAGATTGCTGACTTTTATTTACATATTCAACATTGCTGTCATTAGCTGCACAATACCTTTCTATCTGCCCTGTCTTACAACACTGAAAACAAACTAGTTCATATGACAATTCTTGTTGTTCGTTTATGGTCATTGACACATGCTTAGGTGAAGGATTATTACTAGCCCTTGGTGCAGGCAAGTCAGCTTTAGAGATTGCAATTTCATTTAATAATACATGTTCTATAGGTGGAAGAGACCCTGGAGAGGTGGAGATATGCACACAATGAGGAACCTTGTTTGCAGACAGAAACGCCTCCGAGTCAAAAAGCTTCTTAACGCTTTTATTTTGAACAAACCAAAAGAGCATTTTCACCACAGACCACTGCAGCTTCTTCAGAGAAACAAGTTAGACAAGAAACACTCACTTTAAAAATACTACATCAGGAAATGACATATTCCTGTTTCCTGTTACCAAACAGTTGTATTTAAAAACACATACAAAGTGCTAAAAAGTTAAAGGCATCCCACATTTAGAATCATTTTTAAAAGTAGCACACAACAATAAGAAATGAATTCAATTATATGAAAAAAGATCTCAGCGACTTAACAATAATATGGATGACAAAAAACAGATGTCATTACTATTTACAATAAACTACTATACAAAATATGTAAGTAGATCTATCGAAAAATATACTCTAATACTCACTTAAAACATTAAAAACAAATTTGCCTTATATGAGGTGTGTATAAGGGATAAATACTATTCATATTTGCTCAGGCTTAGTTTATTAAACATTCTATTTGTGCTGTAACCATGCAGGACTAAGGAAGAAAGAAAGAAAGAAGAAGGGGGGGGGGAGGGAAAGAAAAGGAAAGGGAGAAGTATCCTTTGCCCTGCGGAAAACACATGCGACCTAAAAGATTCAGCACGTGAGAATCCATTGTGTCTTCCTACTAAGACCACTAAGACTAGGTTATAAACCTGACTATTAGGTTAAGTAAGCCCTGAATAGTAGACGGTCAAGTCAACTAGCTAGACCTAATGTGTTAGTGCAAGGTGCTGATAACACACAACACTGCCAAATAATCCAATATGTGTTGCCTGCTATACGGGTCAGACCTAAAGTCAGAGAAAACTATATAGTAACAGTAGGTTTTACCTAAAATAACTTTTTAATTTAAGAACTGGGGCAATGTTGCAGTTAGTGTTAAGGCCAGGAAGACAGAAAGCGTCCAAGCGCAACTGCCAATCCAGCTCACAATTTTCTAGTATTAAAGATACAGGGCCCCCTCTGATTTTTAAGGGTACATGGTCTATAGCCATAAAGCTAAAACTATGTCCTGGGAACAATGCAATATGTTTGGCCAGTGCGTTGTCATCTTTACATGTCCTAATTGCATACAAGTGCTCATACATCCTATCTCGCAGTCTCCTGTCGGTTTTTCCGATGTAGAACCCAGAGCAGCAGTTGCACATAGCAATGTATATAACTGATTTGCTCTCACAATTAAGTGCATGCTTGATGACAAACTTCCTGTCCCTAACAAGGAATGTCTCCCCTGTTCGGACATTGTTACAGAAATTACAGAATCCACATCTGGACATTCCTTTCCTTTTATAAAAACTATGCTGTTGGGTATCCCTTTGTAATAGTTCCTTCAAATTTTTAGATCGTTTAAAAATAAATCTGGGTTCGTCTCCCAATTTTCCTGCTAGTGATGGGTTTGAGGATATCAACCTCCAATTCTTACGGATGATGTCCAGAATTGCTTCTGAATTAGTACTAAAAATAGTGACGAAGCTCAAAAATAAATCTGTGTTTGATTCTCTGCGGTCAACATTGCTACCTATTAGACCACTTATAGGCACCTCATCTGTGAAACTACTAACTACACTGGAGGAGACCTTTTGTTTAGTCAATAAAGGGCTGTAGAAGCCTCTAGTTCTTTTAAGAGTAACTTCCTCAATAAGTTCACAAACCATTTTCTCAGGATAGCCACGGTTAGTGAACATTTCCTTCAGAAATGAACATTCCTTAACAAAATCCACAAGGGTGCTGCACATTCTTCCTGCCCTCACCAGCTGTCCCTTCACTATAGATCTTTTCTGTTTGTGAGGGTGAAAGCTGGTGAAGTGCAGGAAAGAATTGCAGTATGTGGCTTTCCTAAAGACGGTGGACCTGAAGCACTGATGACAAATATCCTTCGTAAGTTTGACATCTAAATAATCCAGCTCGGTGGTAGAAAATTTAAAAGTGAACTTCAGGAACTCAGTGGAATTACTGATATTATCCACCAAGTTTTTCGCTTCCAATTCTGACCCCTGAACAGGAGGAACATGTCGTCAAGGTAGCAGGTGTAGAAGGTAACAGGGGCCATAATACCAGGAGATCAGCCAAGATGTTTGCTTCCCAGTACCCCATTACATAGTTTGCCACACCTGCTCCACATGGGGAGCCCATCGCCACCCCCGTTTCTGTAAATAGAAGTCACCGTCAAATAGGAAGTAGTTACTGGTTAGTACTATTTCAAGTAATTCCATAACCAGTTCGACCTCCAATCTGGGCGCCCCAAACTTTTGTAACATTGACCCTGTCCATTCAACCGCCTCTAAGTGCGGTATGCACGATAGAGGTCAATGACATCAATAGTTAACAAGTTGTCATCTTCATTGAATGGCAGTTTGTTTATGTTGTCCAAAAATGTCCATGAGTCCTTACACACACTTGGAATGTACTTAACGTATTTGTCCAAGATGTGTGTGATTAGTTTGGAACATGGGTAAGTAATAGAGGATCTACTGTCAATTAAAGCTCTCATGGGGGTCAGTAACACTTTTATGGATTTTAGGGATCCCAAACATAACGGGGATCTTAGAAGACATGATGTCAATATAATTATATGTCTTGATATCAATTTTCCCGTTAAGAAAAAGGTCCCTAAAATATCCCCTGATCCTTTGTGTGGTACCGTTAACTTCATTTCTTGAAGCTTTTGTGTAGGCATCACTGTCAAGGAGGGAAGTCATTTTCTCATTATAGGTGACATTATGAAAAATCACCAAGCCTCCTCCCTTATCCGGTTTTAACACCCGTATAGGTAACTGACTAAGTTCATCCAGTAATAGGCGTTGTTCTTTAGAAATATTGGGAGTTGTAGTCCTATTATATTCATTATATTTGTTACCCAAAAATCTAAAATCAAATTCACACATGTTCTCAAACAATTCCAACGTAGAATGTAATGGAGGATTAAAAACACTGGACAATTTTGGAAGTCCTACATTGGGGATGGCGTTTACTTCACCATCATTCACAGCCTCTGTTTCATGATTGAACAGTAACTTAAGATTCATTTTTCTTACAAAACACTTTAGTTCAATAATTTCTTTAGCAACATTCCCATAGGAAGTTGGAACAAAAGTGTTTCCAAAAGCTAACAATTCTATCAATTGTTGGTCCAAAATGATGTCAGAAAAATTGTAAATGGTGAAGTCGCCATTCGTGTTAGTGAGAATGACAGGGGGCCCACCGTAAGAAGGTGAGCTAGAGACATCAGCGTCGACTATACTAGAACTATCTGCCACCAAGAAGTTAGGTGTGGGGTCAAGCAGGGGCAAGTTTGTTACTTCGTTCTGTTCCTGTAAGACTTCTTGCTGCGTTGCCCTAAAAAATTTTTGTTGTTACTATTCCCTGCATTATAAGTGTTGTGCCCCCTGTTATCATTGTAACCTTTGTCACTTCTCTCGTGACTTCCCTTATCTTTAGCAAAGCCCTTAATTCTGTTACTCCTTCTAGGTGTTGGGGTGGCATGGACATTCCCAGAGTCTTCTTCATCAAGGTCTTCTACCCCGTCCTCATCCTCACCTAGTGTTTGGACAGGGTATTCATTATTACTACTTATACGAACATGTCTGGTCCCTTTAAGATTAGGGTAAGCAACATTTTTACCATAAGCCTCTCTGTCCCTACTCAATTTTTTACTCTTGTTTCCCTTTAGTTTAAGTAGCAGAGTATCAATACTGGACAAGATCCATCCGTAATCGAACTGGTATCTATTAAAATCTAAATGTTGCTTAATTTCATTGTCTAAATCATTAATTTCTTTTAATACAACATCAACATTTGCACCATAGTGCTTAATAATAACATTCATTAACTCAGCACCATGTTTTTGAAAAAGAGCCTCCAGGTCAATCAAAAAGTCATGGTCTGAAATTAAACCAGAAGGCGTAAAATTATTCCGCAAGCCTTTTGGTACAATATTTTCATTGATGCATTGCTTAAAGTAAGCAGACTCAAGCTGCAGTTTTTTTAATTTTAATAATTTAGAGTCAAAAATCTTAAGCTTTTCTGATAAGCATAAGCCATCATTATTTGCGACAGTACCTGTATTTATTCCTTGCTCGGTGAACAGCAAGTTAGTAGTGTCCAATAGCCAGCCACCGAGATCTGGAATTCTATTATTAGACCCTGTAGGTATATTGTCATTACTGGAACCAGCAACTGCTCCATTCCGGGCAGTTGTTTGGACGGTGGTACGTTCGTTGGAGGCCACTGCAGCGTACGAACCAGTCCGTCTTATTGCTGCCAGGCCACTCGGACTTAAACCGGAAAGCTGTAATCCAGGTCCTTGGCTCATTCCTGTGCCAAGAACATCGGCAGGTGACATAGTCCGAGGGTTAGGTTGCGCTGCTGGGATCCAATCTTCATTTGGGCCCTGGCTGTGCTCTATTGTCAAACCATTCCGGCTCGGACCATTTCTCAGTGCATGGAAGGAAGCTTGCATCGTATCCATCCTCGAGTTCATGTCATCCAGTCTAGCTGATAGACCTGCTATCAGCGAAGTTAAGTCAGTGTCCATAGCAGTGCTGCCAGTTGCCATTAACTCAACTGTTAGACAACTGCTAACAACTACCGGTAAACAAGGTAAAACACGGAAGGCTGCAAAGCTGTAAACCAACAGGAATCCTCCTACGAAAAACCACAAAAACTGCTTTCAAACAAGTCAGACCAAAAAGTACACAATGAGGAACCTTGTTTGCAGACTGAAACGCCTCCGAGTCAAAAAGCTTCTTAACGCTTTTATTTTGAACAAACCAAAAGAGCGTTTTCGCCACAGACCACTGCAGCTTCTTCAGAGAAACAAGTTAGACAAAAAACACTCACTTTAAAAATACTACATCAGGAAATGACATATTCCTGTTTCCTGTTACCAAACAGTTGTATTTAAAAACACATACAAAGTACTAAAAAGTTAAAGGCATCCCACATTTAGAATCATTTTTAAAAATAGCACACAACAATAAGAAATGGATTCAATTATATGAAAAAAGATCTCAGCGACTTAACATTAATATGGATGACAAAAAACAGATGTCATTACTATTTACAATAAACTACTATACAAAATATGTAAGTAGATCTATCGAAAAATATACTCTAATACTCACTTAAAACATTAAAACAAATTTGCCTTATATGAGGTGTGTATAAGGGATAAATACTACTCATATTTGCTCAGGCTTAGTTTATTAAACATTCTATTTGTGCTGTAACCATGCAGGACTAAGGAAGAAAGAAAGAAAGAAGAAGGGGGGGAGGGAAAGAAAAGGAAAGGGAGAAGTATCCTTTGCCCTGCGGAAAACACGTGCGACCTAAAAGATTCAGCACGTGAGAATCCATTGTGTCTTCCTACTAAGACCACTAAGACTAGGTTATAAACCTGACTATTAGGTTAAGTAAGCCCTGAATAGTAGACGGTCAAGTCAACTAGCTAGACCTAATGTGTTAGTGCAAGGTGCTGATAACACACAACACTGCCAAATAATCCAATATGTGTTGCCTGCTATACGGGTCAGACCTAAAGTCAGAGAAAACTATATAGTAACAGTAGGTTTTACCTAAAATAACTTTTTAATTTAAGAACTGGGGCAATGTTGCAGTTAGTGTTAAGGCCAGGAAGACAGAAAGCGTCCAAGCGCAACTGCCAATCCAGCTCACAATTTTCTAGTATTAAAGATACAGGGCCCCCTCTGATTTTTAAGGGTACATGGTCTATAGCCATAAAGCTAAAACTATGTCCTGGGAACAATGCAATATGTTTGGCCAGTGCGTTGTCATCTTTACATGTCCTAATTGCATACAAGTGCTCATACATCCTATCTCGCAGTCTCCTGTCGGTTTTTCCGATGTAGAACCCAGAGCAGCAGTTGCACATAGCAATGTATATAACTGATTTGCTCTCACAATTAAGTGCATGCTTGATGACAAACTTCCTGTCCCTAACAAGGAATGTCTCCCCTGTTCGGACATTGTTACAGAAATTACAGAATCCACATCTGGACATTCCTTTCCTTTTATAAAAACTATGCTGTTGGGTATCCCTTTGTAATAGTTCCTTCAAATTTTTAGATCGTTTAAAAATAAATCTGGGTTCGTCTCCCAATTTTCCTGCTAGTGATGGGTTTGAGGATATCAACCTCCAATTCTTACGGATGATGTCCAGAATTGCTTCTGAATTAGTACTAAAAATAGTGAAAGCTCAAAAATAAATCTGTGTTTGATTCTCTGCGGTCAACATTGCTACCTATTAGACCACTTATAGGCACCTCATCTGTGAAACTACTAACTACACTGGAGGAGACCTTTTGTTTAGTCAATAAAGGGCTGTAGAAGCCTCTAGTTCTTTTAAGAGTAACTTCCTCAATAAGTTCACAAACCATTTTCTCAGGATAGCCACGGTTAGTGAACATTTCCTTCAGAAATGAACATTCCTTAACAAAATCCACAAGGGTGCTGCATTCTTCCTGCCCTCACCAGCTGTCCCTTCACTATAGATCTTTTCTGTTTGTGAGGGTGAAAGCTGGTGAAGTGCAGGAAAGAATTGCAGTATGTGGCTTTCTAAAGACCGTGGACCTGAAGCACTGATGACAAATATCCTTCGTAAGTTTGACATCTAAATAATCCAGCTCGGTGGTAGAAAATTTAAAAGTGAACTTCAGGAACTCAGTGGAATTACTGATATTATCCACCAAGTTTTTCGCTTCCAATTCTGACCCCTGAACAGGAGGAACATGTCGTCAAGGTAGCAGGTGTAGAAGGTAACAGGGGCCATAATACCAGGGAGATCAGCCAAGATGTTTGCTTCCCAGTACCCCATTACATAGTTTGCCACACCTGCTCCACATGGGGAGCCCATCACCCCCGTTTCTGTAAATAGAAGTCACCGTCAAATAGGAAGTAGTTACTGGTTAGTACTATTTCAAGTAATTCCATAACCAGTTCGACCTCCAATCTGGGCGCCCAAACTTTTGTAACATTGACCCTGTCCATTCAACCGCCTCTAAGTGCGGTATGCACGATAGAGGTCAATGACATCAATAGTTAACAAGTTGTCATCTTCATTGAATGGCAGTTTGTTTATGTTGTCCAAAATGTCCATGAGTCCTTACACACACTTGGAATGTACTTAACGATTTGTCCAAGATGTGTGTGATTAGTTTGGAACATGGGTAAGTAATAGAGGATCTACTGTCAATTAAAGCTCTCATAGGGGGGTCAGTAACACTTTTATGGATTTTAGGGATCCCAAACATAACGGGGATCTTAGAAGACATGATGTCAATATAATTATATGTCTTGATATCAATTTTCCCGTTAAGAAAAGGTCCCTAAAATATCCCCTGATCCTTTGTGTGGTACCGTTAACTTCATTTCTTGAAGCTTTTGTGTAGGCATCACTGTCAAGGAGGGAAGTCATTTTCTCATTATAGGTGACATTATGAAAAATCACCAAGCCTCCTCCCTTATCCGGTTTTAACACCCGTATAGGTAACTGACTAAGTTCATCCAGTAATAGGCGTTGTTCTTTAGAAATATTGGGAGTTGTAGTCCTATTATATTCATTATATTTGTTACCCAAAAATCTAAAATCAAATTCACACATGTTCTCAAACAATTCCAACGTAGAATGTAATGGAGGATTAAAACACTGGACAATTTTGGAAGTCCTACATTGGGGATGGCGTTTACTTCACCATCATTCACAGCCTCTGTTTCATGATTGAACAGTAACTTAAGATTCATTTTTCTTACAAAACACTTTAGTTCAATAATTTCTTTAGCAACATTCCCATAGGAAGTTGGAACAAAAGTGTTTCCAAAAGCTAACAATTCTATCAATTGTTGGTCCAAAATGATGTCAGAAAAATTGTAAATGGTGAAGTCGCCATTCGTGTTAGTGAGAATGACAGGGGCCCACCATAAGAAGGTGAGCTAGAGACATCAGCGTCGACTATACTAGAACTATCTGCCACCAAGAAGTTAGGTGTGGGGTCAAGCAGGGGCAAGTTTGTTACTTCGTTCTGTTCCTGTAAGACTTCTTGCTGCGTTGCCCTAAAAATTTTTGTTGTTACTATTCCCTGCATTATAAGTGTTGTGCCCCCTGTTATCATTGTAACCTTTGTCACTTCTCTCGTGACTTCCCTTATCTTTAGCAAAGCCCTTAATTCTGTTACTCCTTCTAGGTGTTGGGGTGGCATGGACATTCCCAGAGTCTTCTTCATCAAGGTCTTCTACCCCGTCCTCATCCTCACCTAGTGTTTGGACAGGATATTCATTATTACTACTTATATGAACATGTCTGGTCCCTTTAAGGTTAGGGTAAGCAACATTTTTACCATAAGCCTCTCTGTCCCTACTCAATTTTTTACTCTTGTTTCCCTTTAGTTTAAGTAGCAGAGTATCAATACTGGACAAGATCCGTCCGTAATCGAACTGGTATCTATTAAAATCTAAATGTTGCTTAATTTCATTGTCTAAATCATTAATTTCTTTTAATACAACATCAACATTTGCACCATAGTGCTTAATAATAACATTCATTAACTCAGCACCATGTTTTTGAAAAAGAGCCTCCGGGTCAATCAAAAAGTCATGGTCTGAAATTAAACCAGAAGGCGTAAAATTATTCCGCAAGCCTTTTGGTACAATATTTTCATTGATGCATTGCTTAAAGTAAGCAGACTCAAGCTGCAGTTTTTTTAATTTTAATAATTTAGAGTCAAAAATCTTAAGCTTTTCTGATAAGCATAAGCCGTCATTATTTGCGACAGTACCTGTATTTATTCCTTGCTCGGTGAACAGCAAGTTAGTAGTGTCCAATAGCCAGCCACCGAGATCTGGAATTCTATTATTAGACCCTGTAGGTATATTGTCATTACTGGAACCAGCAACTGCTCCATTCCGGGCAGTTGTTTGGACGGTGGTACGTTCGTTGGAGGCCACTGCAGCGCATTTAACCAGTCCGTCTTATTGCCAGGCCACTCGGACTTAAACCGGAAAGCTGTAATCCAGGTCCTTGGCTCATTCCTGTGCCAAGAACATCGGCAGGTGACATAGTCCGAGGGTTAGGTTGCGCTGCTGGGATCCATTCTTCATTTGGGCCCTGGCTGTGCTCTATTGTCAAACCATTCCGGCTCGGACCATTTCTCAGTGCATGGAAGGAAGCTTGCATCGTATCCATCCTCGAGTTCATGTCATCCAGTCTAGCTGATAGACCTGCTATCAGCGGTTAAGTCAGTGTCCATAGCAGTGCTGCCAGTTGCCATTAACTCAACTGTTAGACAACTGCTAACAACTACCGGTAAACAAGGTAAAACACGGAAGGCTGCAAAGCTGTAAACCAACAGGAATCCTCCTACGAAAAACCACAAAAACTGCTTTCAAACAAGTCAGACCAAAAGTACACAATGAGGAACCTTGTTTGCAGACTGAAACGCCTCGAGTCAAAAAGCTTCTTAACGCTTTTATTTTGAACAAACCAAAGAGCGTTCGCCACAGACCACTGCAGCTTCTTCAGAGAAACAAGTTAGACAAAAAACACTCACTTTAAAAATACTACATCAGGAAATGACATATTCCTGTTTCCTGTTACCAAACAGTTGTATTTAAAAACACATACAAAGTACTAAAAAGTTAAAGGCATCCCACATTTAGAATCATTTTTAAAAATAGCACACAACAATAAGAAATGGATTCAATTATATGAAAAAAGATCTCAGCGACTTAACATTAATATGGATGACAAAAAACAGATGTCATTACTATTTACAATAAACTACTATACAAACTATGTAAGTAGATCTATCGAAAAATATACTCTAATACTCACTTAAAACATTAAAAACAATTTGCCTTATATGAGGTGTGTATAAGGGATAAATACTACTCATATTTGCTCAGGCTTAGTTTATTAAACATTCTATTTGTGCTGTAACCATGCAGGACTAAGAAAGAAAGAAAGAAGAAGGGGAGAGGAAAGAAAAGGAAAGGGAGAAGTATCCTTTGCCCTGCGGAAAACACATGCGACCTAAAAGATTCAGCACGTGAGAATCCATTGTGTCTTCCTACTAAGACCACTAAGACTAGGTTATAAACCTGACTATTAGGTTAAGTAAGCCCTGAATAGTAGACGGTCAAGTCAACTAGCTAGACCTAATGTGTTAGTGCAAGGTGCTGATAACACACAACACTGCCAAATCATCCAATATAAATTAAAAAGTTATTTTAGGTAAAACCTACTGTTACTATATAGTTTTCTCTGACTTTAGGTCTGACCCGTATAGCAGGCAACACATATTGGATTATTTGGCAGTGTTGTGTGTTATCAGCACCTTGCACTAACACATTAGGTCTAGCTAGTTGACTTGACCGTCTACTATTCAGGGCTTACTTAACCTAATAGTCAGGTTTATAACCTAGTCTTAGTGGTCTTAGTAGGAAGACACAATGGATTCTCACGCTGAATCTTTTAGGTCGCGACGTTTTTCCGAGGGCAAAGGATACTTCTCCTTTCCTTTTCCTCCTTCTTCTTTCTTTCTTTCTTCCTAGTCCTGCATGGTTACAGCACAAATAGAATGTTTAATAAACTAAGCCTGAGCAAATATGAGTAGTATTTATCCCTTATACACACCTCATATAAGGCAAATTTGTTTTTAATGTTTTAAGTGAGTATTAGAGTATATTTTTCGATAGATCTACTTACATAGTTTGTATAGTAGTTTATTGTAAATAGTAATGACATCTGTTTTTTGTCATCCATATTAATGTTAAGTCGCTGAGATCTTTTTTCATATAATTGAATCCATTTCTTATTGTTGTGTGCTATTTTTAAAAATGATTCTAAATGTGGGATGCCTTTAACTTTTTAGTACTTTGTATGTGTTTTTAAATACAACTGTTTGGTAACAGGAAACAGGAATATGTCATTTCCTGATGTAGTATTTTTAAAGTGAGTGTTTTTTGTCTAACTTGTTTCTCTGAAGAAGCTGCAGTGGTCTGTGGCTTAAAAACGCTTTTGGTTTGTTCAAAATAAAAGCGTTAAGAAGCTTTTTGACTCGGAGGTGTTTCAGTCTGCAAACAAGGTTCCTCATTGTGTACTTTTTGGTCTGACTTGTTTGAAAGCAGTTTTTGAGGTGGAGATATGCTCTAGAGAGAAGAGGAATGAAGGTCAGCAGGACAAAGACAGAATATATGTGTGTGAATGAGATGGAGGATAGAGGAATGGTGAGGATGCAGGGAGTAGAGGTGGTGAAGGTGGATGAGTTTAGGTACTTGGGATCAACAGTTCATAGTAATGGTGAGTGTGGAAGAGAGGTGAAGAAGAGAGTACAGGCAGGATGGAGTGGGTGGAGAAGAGTTCCACATGATCTGAAAATCCAGCATACTTAATTCCTTTTTATAATTTTTAAACTATCAGATATTAAAATAATCAATTTCTGTCCTAATTTAATTCCTTTTGCAGGTCCAGTGGTTATTCCCCATACACTTAACTTTCTACTTCTCATAATTTCTTTAACAATTTTAACATCACAATTGCTTTTTTCCTTAAATTAAAATCCCCCACCACCATGTCCATATTTATGCAAACATATTCAAAAATATTTTTAAATGTCTTTTCTCTCTCTTTTTTGTTACATATACGTTTAACGCTATAATTCTACAGACATATTTTTTCTATCTCGTCTATTACTGTAATTTGTCCTAGTTACACTATGGTTACATATAATAATTTAATGCTTTCTTAACATAATATACATATGCCAGAGCACATTTCTTTCCCCATGTTCGAAACTACTGCACTATACCAAAGTTTTTCAGTTTTTCTTTCTTCGTCTGTTACTAATCTTATATCTTCTAAAACAATAATATGTGCATCTACTGCAGCACACCACTGTAATATACCTATTCTCTTCTTAAGATTATTCATACTGTTCACATTTAAAGCTAATATTTTCAGCTTTTAAGAACAGTTAGTATAAAAGTATTCATGTAGATAAGCTCTTTATCATTCACGTCTTTTTGTACATTTTCTTGTATAACACATTCTTCTATCACTTTCTCCTGTAAAAGTTCATTTTCATTTTAATTTTCTTGCACATTCATTTTACATTCTAGCCATGAATGACCAATATTGCCATATTGTTTGCACTTTAAATCACTTTTTTTGCATTATGCTCTGTTTTACCACATAAATAACATCTTTTTTATCACATTCATTGATTAAATGATTATTTTTCCACAAAAATAACACGTCTTTGGTTGACCCTGTGTTTCACAAATGCCCTATTACCATGAACATTAATAATACTAGGTATGTGCATAGCTTTATTGTTTTCCATTTTCAGTGTTACTCCACATTCCTATCTCCCTGACCTAGTCCTATTTCATCATATAATTTTGTAGTGTCCTTACTTCTTTCCATATACTCAACAAATGTTGATTCAGCTCTTTTGCTTCGACTTCAGTTCTAAACTGTATCATTATTCTTTTTCTGTTTGTAAAAAGCTTGCACCACATATTCTGACCATGGATAAATATTTTTCTTTTGTTAACATGCACATTTTCCATGGCCTACCCAGTCTCAAATATCAAGTCGCAAAAAGTCTCTTTATTAATTAAAATAAATACTCTTGCTTTGACACCTAGAGGTGCTAAGATAGAGTGCCAAACTTCATAACTGTCCAAACTTTCTTCTTTTTACAGCTCATACATACTGTATACTTCTTTTTTGTTTCTTTTATTTATTCTTTCTTCTTTGTTCCTTCTCCCACAGTTTGTGCATATGGTTTTGTCTCTTGAACTTTTTCTGGCAGTCTTTTCTTCTACCTTTTCCTTCTTCTATTTTCTCCATGATGCCTCTCCAGGGAATTGCTGCTCCACTTTCTGGCTCACTTTGATTTATCATTTTTTCCAAATACTCATCCTGCAACTCCCTGCATTTTTCAGAGGTAACTGTCTCCCTTCAAGCAATCTCCTCTAAAGTTTTCTCCGTGTCCATCTCTGTTATAGTTATAATCTCCTTTTCCTCCAATGTCACTGTTATTTCTGCACTCACAGCATCAGGAAAAACTTCTGGTAGTAATTCTACCATTTCAACTACATTTTCAGCAACTTTCACTTCATTTTCAGCAAAAGCTGAATCAGCCATGTTTTTTCCCTGTTCCTCCTGGCTGTCTCCATGCCTTGGCAGGAAACGGGAAGTCAGGATGTGTAACACACAAAGCCTTCCCCTGACTACCAAGAGTAGGAGAAATTCCCTAATGCTCTGGCCAAATCTCCTCTAGTAGTATAGATATCACTTCAGGTCTCCCCTGAAAAGATGCTTCTAGCCTAGTGGGTCTAATCTGGTCAACAAAAGGATTAATAAATAAAAGGAAATATACATGTGCATGTGTGGGGGTGTATGCATGTGGATGTGTGTTTAATTGCATAATTTATATTTTGTATATAAAATACTTTCTCCAGCAGCAATTACATATCTTACAACAACTTTGAAATATTAAGCAGAGGAACTACTTTAAATCAAAAATGCAAAAAAATCTATATACTAATAATAAAGTGAATACAAAACAATTTAACAGATTTTCAAAGTGCAATATTGACCTATAGGAAAGCTGTTATAAGGAAATATTGAACCTTCCAGGGAAAGGATGATCTATTATTTCATCTGTAATGCCCACCCTGTGAAATTACTACTTGCTTGTCCCCCCTTCCCTAGGTAATTTTCCATCCTATCATCTCTTTCATTCTCAGTATTATTATTTTGATTGACATTATGTGTCACTGACAAATTTTCATGCCCATTCTTTATTTACAAATTTATTGAATTTGTTTACTGGGGTAGAGTCCGGATCATATTAGACCAATTTCAGTCACAACCTTGGTAAGACAAAAAAGAATTACAGACAAATTAAAATAGTTAGAGTAAGATGAATGTAGAAGCAGTTTGAATATAGACAACGTCATTACAAAATTCCAGGCAGCTTATGTGAAACCAAGTTAAAGTAAATTCCAGAATCTATTTACACTACATACAGAAAATTTCAATATCACAGACAGTAAATGAATTAATGGAAATGATGAAGGTTATTAGAAAGTTATAGTGATATTCTGCCCTAAGCTAGACAGTAGGTATTGAAGAAGATATATTAATGCATGATTGATTTAAGTTATGCGTTCTGTGCTAAAACATTTACATATTTTTATTTACAAGTTGCACCAGCAGTTACTTGTAGAGTGTCATATATGAGGCAATTTCACTGAGATAAGTGGAAAGTAATTTCCAGAATTTGTGACCCAGACTACAGAAGCTGTGTTTGGTTCATAGGTTCATAGGTAGGTACTAGGATATTGGCCCTAGAGCCTATATACGCCTAGCCAAAAAGATACCCTAGCTTTTGCCACCCAAGAAAAATTATTTTCCTGTGCCCTTGTTGACCAGAGCCACAGAATTGATCCCCAGGGTGAATTTCCTATCTCCCATCCAATCATCAAGATTTTTCTTGAAGAGTGCTAATGAGGAGCTTTGTTTGATATAGATAGGTAGTTTGTTTCAGAGTATGGGAAGTCTCTGGGACAGAATTTGGTGCATTCAAGTATGGTTGAGTGGAATTTAAGTGAATGTCCATTGTGGTCTTGACTACTAAGATTTGAGGGTGCATTGTTAGGGTAAGTTTTGAAGCTAAGGTAGTGAAGCATTATTCTCATCACCCAAGTCAACATTATTAATATTATTAGTTACAGCATTTTCACCATCTGCACAATCCACAAGTGCCTTTCTTTCTTTCTGCACTTTGTACATTCAGTATCATAGCTATTTATCTGTGTGTTCTCTCTCAATACTATTTCACACCATCTCTCAGAGCAATTTTCTAACTAAATGTTCCTGCATTCCACAAATACAGCAGCCACTCAACTGATCCTTGTATAATATCATGCCTCTACTCCCATTAATCAATGCAGTCTTCAAGCATGTCTCAGTGTTCATTGCTCCTGATTCCCATAGGCAATTCCTAGAAATTCAAAAGCAGCTGAACTAAAGAGGATTCCCCTAAAGACCCATTAATGCTATGGGGTAAAGATATGGCCTCACACACATAAGTACCAAATCCCTACAGTATTACACTCATTCATTTTGCATTATACTCCCTTTCATGTATGGGTATTGTACTGCATGTTTACAAAATACAGCAGTGGACTGGAATACATCTTTACTGGTTGTCATTACATCTTATACAAAAAAGTTTATATTTCGCTATTTCACCAAAAAATAAATAAATAAATGATTAACTGAACAATAAAATGATGTGATTTTAAATCACTATAAGGTCTGTGGTAGTACTGACGGATGAGTTCAAGGTGGAGGTGGGATCACATCAAGGATCAGCTTTGAGGCCTTTCTTATTTGCAATAAGTATGACATTGTGATTTGCAGTGTGAGTAGGGAACAGGTGGAGGAGACCCTGGAGAGGGGGAGATATGCACTAGAGAGGAGAGGAATGAAGGTCAGCAGGACAAATACAGAATATATGTGTGTGAAATAGAGAGGAGATAGAGGAATGGTGAGAATTCAAGGAGTAGAAGTGACAAAGGTGGATGAGTTTAAATACTTGAGATCAGTAGTTCAGAGTAATGGTGAGTGTGAAAGAGAGGTGAAGAAGAGAGTACAGGTAGAATGGAGTGGGTGGAGAAGAGTGTCAGGAGTGATTTGTGACAGACGAGTACCAGTAAGAGTGAAAGGGAAGGTCTACAAGAGGGTAGTGAGTCCAGCTATGTTATATGGATTGGAGACAGTGGCACTGACAAAAAGGCATGAGTCAGAGCTTGACGTGGCAAAGTTAAAGATGTTAGGATTTGCACTGGGTGTGACTAGGATAGACAGGATTAGGAATCAGTATATTAGAGGGTCAGCTCAGGTTGGATGGTTTGAAGACAAAGCCAGAGAGGCGAGATTGCGTTGGTTTGGACATGTGCTTAGGAGGGATGCAGAGTATATTGGGAAAAAGATGCTAAGGATGGAGCTGCCAGGGAAGACAAAAAGAAGAAGGTCTAACATAAGGTTTATGAATGTGGTAAGAGAGAACATGCAGGTAGTTGGTGTGACAGAGCAGGATGCAGTGAACAGGAAGAAATGGAAACAAATGATCCGCTGTGGTGACCCTTAACTGGAACTGCGAAACAAGAAGAAGAAGACTAGTTATACAGTAAAATTCAGTGCTGAAATGCAGAAAAACTCCTAAATGCAGAATAGCAACTTTATTCTTGTATTCTTATTGTGTTTTCACCTGAAAGTTTCATAGTGCCTTTGGAAATTTCTAGATCCACAGTGTTGCCTTTACTAGATGTGTGTATATCTCTCTGTGACAATATCACAGGTTGTACCTCACCCCAACATTTTCCGTATGTTTTATATTGGAGAAAGTGCTGACTAATTATTACATCATGTGATAGACTGGGCAGTAAATATATATTGAGTGCAACACCTCACCTAGAATAGTTTGCATTTCTAAATGGGTTATAAAGAATGCTTTATTGAGTCCATGCATATATATTGCTTGAAACTGCTGCATTCTAGTAGTTTTATACTTACATATATATTATGATTTAACTAGACTAATTATTCTCCCTGAGTGTAAGTTAGCAACATAGGAACAATACAGGGCAAACATTCACAGGGACCGTAAGACACCTAGCCATACATAGATGTACATAAAATTCCTCCATCCTCTTCAAGCTCTTAATGTTCACTTCCCAAACTGAGCAGGGCCATACATGATAACTCTGATGTAAAACAATCTAGAAATTCCTTCCTTTTAATACAAACAGTCCATGTAATAAGTGTGTTGACAGTCCAATGACAGAATGCATATCCTGCACTCCTCGCAGTTTACAGTTCAGCGTTATCATTTTCCTTAGCATAATTCAGGAATACTTTAACAGATTGCTGACTTTTATTTACATATTCAACATTGCTGTCATTAGCTGCACAATACCTTTCTATCTGCCCTGTCTTACAACACTGAAAACAAACTAGTTCATATGACAATTCTTGTTGTTCGTTTATGGTCATTGACACATGCTTAGGTGAAGGATTATTACTAGCCCTTGGTGCAGGCAAGTCAGCTTTAGAGATTGCAATTTCATTTAATAATACATGTTCTATAGGTGGAAGAGACCCTGGAGAGGTGGAGATATGCTCTAGAGAGAAGAGGAATGAAGGTCAGCAGGACAAAGACAGAATATATGTGTGTGAATGAGATGGAGGATAGAGGAATGGTGAGGATGCAGGGAGTAGAGGTGGTGAAGGTGGATGAGTTTAGGTACTTGGGATCAACAGTTCATAGTAATGGTGAGTGTGGAAGAGAGGTGAAGAAGAGAGTACAGGCAGGATGGAGTGGGTGGAGAAGAGTGTCAGGAGTGATTTGTGACAGACGAGTACCAGAAAGCGTGAAAGGGAAGGTCTACAAGAGGGTAGTGAGACCAGCTATGTTATATGGGTTGGAGACAGTGGCACTGACAAAAGGCAGGAGTCAGAGCTTGATGTGGCAGAGGTGAAGATGTTAAGATTTGCACTGGGTGTGATGAGGATGGACAGGATTAGGAATAAGTATATTAGATGGTCAGCCCAGGTTGAAAAGTTTGGAGACAAAGCCAGAGAGGCAAGATTACATTGGTTTGGACATGTGCTGAGGAGGGATGCTGAGTATATTGGGAAAAAGATGCTAAGAATGAAGCTGCCAGGTAAAAGGAAAAGAGGAAGGCCTAAGATAAGGTTTATGGATGTTGTGAGAGAGGACATGTAGGTGGTTGGTTTGACACAGCAAGATGCAGAGGACAGAAAGAAATGGAAACAGTCGATCTGCTGTGGTGACCCCTAACGGGAGCAGCCAAAAGAAGAAGAAGAAGAAGTTCTATTATAATAACTAATTATCCAGAAGACTTAGAGTCACACTTAAATACACACACTTATGGGACTGGGAAGTGGCCTTTTAAATTCTTGTTATCAATCACATTAGTTTCTAAATAAAGTCTTGAAATATGAAGTCAGCCACTTGTGACATTACCAATCTGATCATTGAGAATGTGCATTTATGATGCTTAATAGACTGTGCTTTAGGTAGGATGCCCACCCTTGCCAAATGTCTTTTTTTTTTTGCTTTGTATAGTCATGTGTTTCACTATCTCCATGATCCTCATAGGCATTGAAGGGGGTCTACAGTCAGATGCAATGAGAAAAGTCCTGCCCAGTTAGTTTTCGGATAGCTTTCATTAGTCGCTTATCTTTCAAAAGCTAATACATAGCCCTCCATATCCTTTCCTGTTCCTATCTTTCCTATAAGCATTCTGGGTTTACAGGTACCAAGTGAGGTGGATGGTTGGATTTCCATTATTCTGCAGACTGAGAAAATGCTGATCACTTCTATCCTGCATACTATTTAGGCATTGGTCTGTAGCTGTGACAGCTTTTTTCTGGGGTGTCAGTATTTGTTCCATTTACATAGAAAGTGGTAGTATAACAAATCTATATACAGCAGTCACAGCATACACGGACTTATAGACCACTCTTTACTACTGTTCCAATTATCTGCCATGAGAATCCATTTGACTGGTGTGAACTCTTGTATTAACACACTTTATTAAATTAATCTTTTGCAGGCTAAAGGCCACTCTCATCATAGTTGTCAGAAATGTGGTCACAGCTGTACTAATTATTCATATGGATTCCAAACAGCCAAGACTCTTTTACATATTACAGTCTATGGGAAACAAAACAAAACATTACTCTGTTCTCCGCGCTGAGCCACCAACATAACAAAGTGTGAGTGGTATTAGCAATAAAACATGTTTCTGCTGTCAGTTCTTATGGTTAATGTTGGGTTTATAGGTTCATAGGCTTATAGCAGGTTATTAGGCTAACAGCTTAAGAGCCCTCACAAGCTTGGCCAATATAACCCAATTTTACCCAAGGTGAACCTTTCACCTATATTGTATAAAGTTAACACTACCTACAGCTTCAAGCCCACAGACCTAAGCTGCCTAGACCTACCTAATATACAGTCTTCTCAGCTGAGCCTCTCACCTATATTGTATAGTGTTCTAAGTTTGTATAGCTGGGTTTAAATCTCTATATTATTTAGTGCTCTCCCACAGCACATCACCATTTCCACTCTCTATTTATACCATTTCTGCCATACCCTCGCTGCTTTCCTCCCTCCACCATTGCCCTCACCGGCAAGATTCACTCTAAAGCAGCCATCTTGCTGCTCTCAACTCTTATATCTTTGTTTTCTTTTTCTAGGCTAACCTTCCTTTCCTACTCTACCCCTTTTGCTGCTGCTCTCCCCTTGAACATCTCTGTATACCTTTCCTATTCTATCCTATTTGCCCAAAACCAATCTCTCTACTCCACTGCTACTATCTCCATTTTCCAAAGGAATACAGAGAACAACTCTCCAGCCTTTCTCCCTTCTCCTCTTATCTCCCTTTGCTCACTTTTTCCTCCACTTCAATTACATTTATAGCTAACCACTTCGGCACACACACCCTTCCCCCCCTGCCTACTGCATTCCATCCTGTCATATTCTCATTCTCATCACTCCAAATCCTCCCCCAACTATTACCTCACTCTTTTATCCACCCCTCCTCCCTCCAAACCTATTACTCAAACAACCACTCATCTTCTACTTCATTAGGTAATATTACACCACAATCTACTCAATCTACCACTCCCCTATTTCAATCCCTCTATTCCCTGCTTATGCTCTAAACATAATGCTATATCTACTCATATCTATACCTCTCCTTTCTATCCTCACACTATCCACATCCTACCATAGTCCCCCACCGTACTTATACCCCAGTCCCACCCTTCCACTCTCAAAACCCTACATCCTAAACCCTTCTCCTTCTTGATAGCACCCTCCCTTTTCTCACATCACTTTACACATCTCTTCAAATACAAATTCCCTCCTCTTCACAGCAACTTCCCAAAACCCAAAATAAAATCCTTTGAACTTAACCCTCTTAAGTTTACTCTCTCTGCTTCTATACTTACCCTTCTTCTTGCAGGTGATATACATCCTAACCTTGGTCCTTTCACTAACTTTTCTCCTCCTGTTACTCCTCTGACTTCTTCCTCTACCCACTTTTCCTCCTATCACATACCACCTCATCTACCAGAGACCTCAAAATCTTTGCACTTAATATTTGCAGTACCCTAAACAACGTCCCTGAATTACACTCCTGGATAACTCTACACACTTCAGATATCCTCTGCATCTCTGGAACATGTCTAAAATCCCACATACCATACCAAATAATCTTACCCCTTGGCTACAATACCTTCTGCCAAGACAGACCAATTAAAAAAGGTGGAGGGGTAGCTATACTTTACTCAGAACACTTCTCAGTCCATCCCCTACCATACTACCCCCCCCCAGCTTTCACCCCGCCCAGATTCTCATAGTCAACTCTAACTTAAACAAGCATAAAAAGATAGCCATTACTGCAATATATATACCTCTTGGCAATAATATCCCTATACTCAAACACTTTCTTGCTAGGATCTCTCAAACCATCTCTTATGAAACCATTATCCTAGGGGATGTTAACAGTGACTGGAATACTCTGACCTCTAACTGCCCCAATGCTGCAATTAACCTATATAGCTTCTCTCAACTCATCACCTCCCTTAATTGTTCTAATCAACAATCTAATGCTAGCTCCACTCTTGACTGGATACTTAACTCTCACCCCAAACACTATCATAATGCTTTAACTCTCCCTGACACTCTCTTCTATAAATTGGTCTTTTCTATTCAACTTCCCCCAAGAAGAAGCTGTTCTTCAACTCAATAGCATCTTCCTTAACAGCCTCAAATCCCTGGCTCCTATCAGAAAGATTTGGGTTAAATACAACTATGCTCCCCGGATAAGCAAAAAACTCTCTCCCTCATGCAAAAGAAAGACAATGCATGGAAAATCCGGAATTATACAATGCATGGAAAATCTGGAATAAACTCAAACCCCCCGCTAGTCTCCAAAACTATAGGGAACTATGAAACACTGCAAAAAACATCACCCTTGACAAAAATCCTTTTATCTTGACCCACAAAGAAGCCCACTCTAACCCCCAAAAAATTGTGGAGTACCACTAACAAACTCTTACACCCAGAGAACCCATCTCCTCCTAACCCATCCCCTAACAGCTCTTGAAACTGCCACTCTTCTGAACTCCTTCTTCATAGACTTCATACAAAACCTAACTAAACCAAACAAGGGTACCTGCCTTGACACCCCTCTTCCCCTCCCACAAAACTCCTTTCTCAATCAAGCCTGTCCCCACATTCATCATCAGATCTCTGCTCTATAAACTAAATACCTGCTCCCCTTCTGCTGAAAACCTGTCTCCTCTATACCTAATACTCACAGCCCCCTTGTATTGCCTATCCAGTCTCCATACTTATCAATAGGTCAATTCAGGAAAACGTTGTCCCTAATATCTGAAAAACGTCCTATATTATACCCTTACATAAAGGAGGTAACTCCACTGTCCCCTCCAATTTCAGGCCTATTGCTATTCTAGCCCCTTTTTCTAAGATTCTGGAAAAGTGTGTACACAAGCATCTCATCTCATGTCTCATTCAGGAAAATCTCTTCACCCCAACACAACACGGTTTCCAGCCACATCATAGCACATGTACAGCATTACTATCCTTCACTCACTCTAGCGCTACATCTTTTAATAATAACAAAGTAGTGTCATGCCTCTTCCTTCACCTCTCTAAAGCTTTTGACACTGTGTCCCACAACCTCCTTCTCTCCAGACTTTCTTCCATTAGTCTCCCTACCTCTACTCTCTCCTGATTCTCTTCATACCTATCAAAGAGAGCTCAGTTGGTCAAATGGCTCCCTGCGACTTCACCTTTCCTCCCTGTTCAAATTGGTATGCCCCAAGGCTCCATCCTGGGCCCACTACTATTTAACATCTTTACTAATAATCTCTATCAATTCTGCCCCCACTCCACACTTATACAATATGCCAATAACTCCACCATCATCGCAACCTCTGACAGTCTACCCCACCTACTCTCCTTCACTCAAGACATTCTCCACTCAGTTGAAAGATGGCTCACAGCTAACCAACTCCTACTTAACTCCAATAAAACAAAACTACCCCCCACAATCCCTCCAACACCTCAAAGCCTCCTTCTTGGTCTCTTCTCTAAACAACACTACTATTAAGGTCAAATTTCACAGTAAACTACTCTGGGTTTTTATAGATGATGAACTTAAATTTGACATCCACATCAATAACTGCATCAAGAAGACACACCAAAAGCTAGGACTGCTATTCAGAAATAAAATATTCTTAACACAAGAATCTAAATTTCCCCTAGCTCAAGCCTACCTACTACCTACCCTACTATATGCCGCCCCAATCTTCACTTACCTCCAAAGAAATTTGTCAACCAAACTCGAATTTAAATACAACAAAATTGCTAGATTTGCCACTAATCTCCCCTATCACTTACATCACTGCCTCTCCTTACAAAAACTCCACTGGTTATAACTCCATATTCAGCTCCTTCTGCCTCAGCTCCTTCTGACACATACTATCCTCCATCAATCTGCAGCCTGTTCATCGCTATCAACCATCATCTCACTTTATGTCCCCAACCAGGAACTTTGTAGCTCTGACCAACACCTGCTTCAAATCACTAAACCAATTAAATCTATAGGAAAAATGCCATATAGCCATTCAGTTACCTCCTCTTGAAACCAACTTCCTCTCCATATCAGAACTATCCAAAACTCTTGCAACTTCAAACTCACTATAAAGGGATATCTGCTTAACCCCTGGACTTGCCCCTGTAAAGATCCTACTTAAACTCTGCCTCCTCTCTCTCACCCACCCTCTTTCTACCCCTATTTCTTACAGATAACTATATCTACTTGTATTTTATGTTCCCTTCTCTTTAACCTTTCCCTCCCACTATACTCCTATCTTCACTATATAATTCTACCTCCTATCTCTCCCTCTCTTACATTCTATTCCTCTCCTTTCCAGGCAGTCAGTGGTACTAACAGCAATAATGCATTTTGGCTAATAAGGTACACACAACTGTATGTGTACCCACAACAAATGCAAGCAGACAGCACCTCACGCAGTATTACATAGCTACAGTGTACTACATTACCCTGTGCATCAGACCCATATTAGCATGTCCCTGCATCAATGGTATGGATGACAGGGATGTGATACAGGTTTCATCATATGCACAGAGTGTGGATTTGCCAGAGGCCTAAGCTGGGACATTGTGTGTGTGAGTGTGTGTGTGTGTGTGTGTGTGTGTGTGTGTGTGTGTGTGTGTGTGTGTGTGTGTGTGTGTGTGTGTGTGTGTGTGTGTGTGTGTGTGTGTTTGTGTGTGGAGGGATATGGAGTAGATGGCCTGTGCAGAAGTGCTATGTGTGTCTGGGGGTGACCTGCATGTGATACAGATGTGTGTGTGTATGTATGCACACAGTCATGCCATGTGGTTGCCTTACACAAGGGTATGTTGGACAGCTGTGGACTGTACATAGCAGGGTGTCCAGTTCACCATCTCTGGCCAAGGACACAGGAACAGGTCCTGCCATGGATTTCACTGGCACCACCAAGCTCAAGGCCAGATGAAGTACTGCTTCCTGAGGATGACTGTTGTCTGCTGGATCCGTGTCCCTAATGGGACCAGCCAGGACCACATGCCCATGGCTGGCTCCAGCGTGATGTGGACAGCAACAATGTAGACCGCACTCTAGTAGTGCTGGTGTTACTGCCAGTATGGGAGTGTGAAGGAGCATGGTCACCTAGATTGTCAGCTGATGTCGTTGCTGACCTACGTCCATGTGGCCATTGCCCATCACCCACCACATGCTCTACAACAGACATAGCACTGTCGAGGATTGCCAGTGTCTCAACCCACCATGTATTTATAATCTCAGTATTTTCATGTGTGGCCTCAACTAGGTCATGTATGTCACCATGTAAAGCAGGAAGAGTTTCATCCACCATCCTAAGTATGTGTCTGGTGTTGGGTTCACTACGTGCCTGTGCATCCATTACAGCCCGAAACATGCATCTGGTGATACCTGCTGGGGCACTTAAGACAGCAACTTGACAGGCAGCAGTCCTCCTTTGGGTACCCCTGTCCATCTGCCTGTGCGGGACCTCACCAACACTCTGGCTATGGCTAGTGGCTGCAGTCACACTTGCCATAGTTACCACACTAGCCTGTTCCATGCCACCACCTGCTAACTGTCCACTATCTGCAGCTACTGGGGATGGGGTATGTGTGGGCATTGTGACTGTGTACAAGGACAGTGTTGAGTACTATTTGGATGCCAAACCATGGCACATATTCAGCCCCTGACAAAACCACCTGTGCCTGACTATGACTATCATCTTTTCAGAGTCTGCAGAGACACTGACATCAGATTCTGACTTGGGAGGGACCACTACCACCATAACCTGTCACCCCTTGGCTTTTGAATACTGGCCAAGGCTCTTGCTGCCCCCATAGTGCCTTTTTTAGGCAAGGCTCAAAATTCAAACCCACCTCCGTAAACAGCACAAGTAAAAAACTGAGGGTTATGCTACTCAATGCCAGGAGTTTAAATCTCAAAATGCATGCACTCAAAGCACTCCTAAGTATGGAGAACTTCGACATCTGTGCAGTAACCGAAACCTGGTTCAAGACCCCAGACAGCACTCCAGCACTACTGGGCTACAACTCATACCACACATTTTGGCCACAGAACACAGACCGAAACACAAAAGGAGGGGGTGTATCCATATTCATCAAGGATACCCACACCTCCAGGTTAGTGGCGCAGCATGATACCTCTGAGATCATCCATGTGCAACTAACATCAGGCAAATCTGCAATGCAAATTGTGGCCTGCTACAGATCACCCTCCATCACCCAGGACCACCACTCCGCCTTTCTGGAAACACTGGAAAACATGAAGGTCCTACCGAACACCCTGATCTTGGGAGATTTCAATTACCCTACCATTAACTGGGAAAACTACTTGAGTACAAACTCCCAGGCTCTGCGCTTCCTGGAATTTATCAACTCAAAGGACCTGGATCAGCTGGTAAACTCCCCTACCAGAGGCCACAACATATTGGACCTGGTCATCACCAACATGGGCGACAGGTGCTCCTTACCGGAGGTCAACCCGTCACTGGTTAGATCAGACCATAAACTAATCACCCTGGATGTCCACACCCCACCACCACCCCCAACCAAGGAAACCACAGTGAAAAACTTTTCTAAAGCAGACTTCACCTTACTTAAGGCAGAGGTGGTAAGTTTCACAGCCCCCACGCTAAAGGATAACACTGCCCAAGATGCAGAATCCTTTACATTTGCACTCTATGAGCACTTACAAGGATGCATGGATCGTGCCATCCCTAGCAAAACCAAGACTCACTCCCCTAAGAGAAGGGAACCAGTCTGGTGAAGCCCTGCCATAAACAGGTTATACAACAAAAGGAGGAAACTAGTTCAGAAAAAAAGCAAATCCCCAAAAGGAAAGACATCCCTGACCAGTATCAGTAAGAAACTAAGGTCCCTCATAAAATCATCCAAGGCTAACTTCAAAAGAAAAATAGCCAAGGATTTGAAAGATAACCACAAAGCCTTTTTTAGCTATGTCAAGAATCTAAGTGGCAACTCACAGATATACTCTGAGATAGTGCAAAATAGCACAAAATATACTGAACCTACTGATATTGCCAACATACTGGCAGATAGATTCAGTGCAAACTTCACCTCCCTCTCACCTTCAAAAAGGCCCACAACAATACCGGAAAAGTGTAGTGTCCCGAAAATCACAGAAGCACAGGTGAAAACAGCCCTTTCAAAAGCCAAAAACACAGCATCAATGGGGCCAGATGGTGTCCCAGGCTGCGTCTTGCACGAAATAAAGAATTAACTAACCCCCCACCTAAACACACTGTTCAACCTCAGCCTCTCCACGGCTATGTGCCCATAGAATGGCACACAGCAATGGTTATTCCACTCCACAAAGGAGGAGCCACAACTGACCCTGGTAACTATTGCCCCATAAGCCTGACTAGCCTGGTCTGCAAGGCTATGGAGCGCATCATCATGGAACTCATTAACAAAGACATTGAGAACCTCCAAACACTTGACCCGACCCAGTTCGGCTTTGTTAAGGGCAAATCATGCCTACTTAACCTGGTTGACTTCTTTGAGACAGTTACCAAGGCCATAGACGAGGGAAAGGTGGTTCACACAGCCTACCTTGACTCACCAAGGCATTCAACACCATTCCTCACTCAGGTATTATAGAAAAACTCACCAGCCTGAACATAAACCCCTATGTCACAAGATGGGTTGCCAACTGGCTTACAGACAGAACTCACACGGTAAGAATAGCGAGCTCCAGATCTGACTCTAAACCAGTCACAAGTGGTGTCCCACAAGGCTCAGTTCTGGGACCCCTACTGTTCGGCACATATTTCGCAGAAGTACAGGCAAAAACAGGAGGACTATGGCTAACCAAGTTCGCCGATGACTGCAAACTGGGAGCCATAACTGACTCTCCGGCTGACACGGACATCCTCCAAAAAGGCCTTACTGAGACAGACACCTGGTGTCAAAGTTATGGCCTCAAGCTAAATGCCAAAAAATGCATAGTCAACCCATTTGGGAAAAACAAAACACCCATGAATTACCACATAGGCAGCAGCCCCCTTAATAGAGAAGAGGTAATAAGAGATCAGGGGACTCAGGTAGATAGTAATCTCTCCTTTGGCAATCATATTGCCAAAGTAATTAGGAAATCCTTCCATGTGGCCCATCTAATTACTAAGGGGTTCGCATCTAGAAATAAAGAGGTTATAGTACCCCTCTACTCCTCACTCATCAGACCCATCATATAGTACAATGCCCCATTTGGGATGTACCTCACAAGACACTTCCAACAGCTTGAAAGACAACAAAAGCACCTCTCCAAGAGGATTACTGGCCTCAAACATATGTCCTATGCAGCCCAACTGAAAAAACTCCGGCTGTACTTAGTGGCATATCGCTTACTCAGAGGTGATCTCTGCCTGACTTATAAAGCCATGTCCAACTCAGAATTGATGGACATGCTCCACCAAAAGAAATCCAAGTCACTGCGAGTCACGCACTCTAGTGAGCTAAACCTCGCCACAACAATAAATAGAACATGCTGGAGGGATAGATTCCTGTCACAGAGACTCCCCATGCTTTGGAACAAAATTCCTAACTACATTAGACAGAGCCCCTCACTAACACTCTTCAAGAGAAGCCTTGACGAGTGGATGGGTAACAGAAAGTACACCCCTGGGATCACTTCATTGGCTCTGCTTGACAGAGGCTCAGTTAATTAATCAATGTGGCGGCGAAAGCCGACACACTCTGGCAAGGCTTATAAATGCTCTCAGGCAGATAGCTTAGTACCTACCTATGAACCTATGAACCTAAACCACCTATGGGGGGGGAGACAACATATGTAAATTACTACCTGCACTACAACATTTGCTGCTACACATGTGCGTGTACACACACACACACACACACACACACACACACACACACACACACACACACACACACACACACACACACACACACACACACACACACACACACACACACACAAACACACACACACACACATACACAGGTGAGGTGGCAGCCAGGCATTACACAGACCTCAAAATAGCCAAATGATGACATTCACAACACAGTCAGACTACTACATACACACCCTGGACAGGCCCATTACATCATGCAATGCAGCCCTTTCTAATTAATGGCATTGCTTATTTACACCTCTGTGATACATGCGTACTATTAGTAGGTGAAGGGCCTTCAAGTGGCACACACTGCATCCATGTACACATAATTGCTGTTCACCTGTATAGCACAATGGCAACTCCTACAGAACATACCTCTCAACTGTGTATAGTGTTGCTGAATGTGTATGGGTGTGGCTCATATTTCTGGTCGGTTCCTCATAAATCCTGTGTTAGTCTGACACATTACTGGGATGATCTGAGGACTGGTGTCACTAATTAATGACATATTTTGGGTTTCACACTAAAACCCACAGTACATGTGTGTTACAACAGAACCAGTTACAACAACCTCCCAAGCTTACAGTGGATATCAGAAGTGTGGACACCCCCCCCCGTTAATATGCCAGGTTTGTCTGATATATGACATGAGACCACAGAAATCATGTGGTAACTATTCTCACCTTTACTGTGGCCTATAACCTGTGCAATCCAATAGAAGAACAAATACATTTGTTAGGGGTGGCATATAGAATTTTAAATACATACAATAGGTTGGTTACATGACTGTGCACACTCTTAATGTACTATGTTGTTAAAGCACCTTTGAATATCATAACAGCAGTCAGTCCTCTTGGAAAGGTGTGCATCAGCATGGCACATCTTGACTTACCAATATTTGTACACTCTCCCTGCAAAAGCCCTCCAACTCTATCAGATTGCAAGGCCATGTCTTCTGCACAGCCCTCTGCAGGGTACCCCATGGGTTTTCTATTGTGTGTAGGTGTGGACTGTGGCTGGGCCATTCCAAACTATGTATTGTCTTGTGGTGAACACATCCATGTTTGGATATGGATGTAGGGTTTGGGTCATTGTTGTGTGGAAAGGTGTAATGCCTCCCCAGCTTCTTCACAAACACAGGAAGATTTGGGGACAAAAGAGACTGGTATTTGGTACTGTCCATAATCCCCACCACCTTGGCTAAAGGTGCACTTCTAGTTTATGAACAGTAACCCCAAAAGAGGATACTGCCATCACCATGCATCACCATGGAGATGGTGTTCTTTTGGTGATGCACAGTGATGTTAATGTGCCAAACAAACCTGTCAGTATTGTGGCCAAAATGTGCAATCTTTGTCTCTTTCCACCATAACACATTTCCCCACATGCATTTGGGAGGCCTGATGTATTGTTCTTGAGACATTTTCCAGACCTGGATGTTGTTCTTTGTGTGACAAGGCTGCCATCTTCCAACTCTACCCCATAGGCCAGACGTGGAGAATACAGGAGATTGTTGTCATATGCAGTACACAAGCAGTACTTACCAGAGTTTCTGCAAATCCTTTACTGTTGCTGTAGGTGTCCTGGCAGCTACCCTGACCAGTGTGGGTCTTGTCTTCCCATACATTTGGAGTAGTGTCCATTTCATTGAAATGTCACTGTTGGCCAATATTTTCACCACTGTTTGATGACTGTCTTCACTGTGTTCTATAGTATATGCAATGTTGTGGAAATGTGTGTGTACTCTTCTCTGTGCTGATACCGTTCACAGATGTGATCCCCTTGCTGCTTTGTAAGCTCTATGCAAACTATGGCTGTTGCTGTTGCAGGCAACTGAGTAAATGTTATGATAATTCTCATAGGACACCTGACTGTCATATACTGTTAATCAAAGAGTCCCTGTCAGTGATGGTGGATGTGTACCCAAGAAGATGTAATGATGTCATCATATGCAAAGCTAATTCATGACAATAGTACCTTCAACCTGGTCACACATATGCATCCAGCTTATTGTACGTTTTTCATGTGTCATAATTGTTCCCTTAACAGATTTGTCTGTTTAACAATGGAATTGTACAGATTATAGGTCACATGAAAGTTTGGAAGGGTTTGGGATTGTGTTTTTCTGCTCTCATTTTTGTATTTCATGAATACCTGCCATTGAAACAGTTGTGTGTACACCTTTTATATGCACTGTATAGTACTAAGTTATAAAATATGTCCCTGTTTTGGTCCTTTGTACTCCCATATTGTCAATCTTTGTCCACATTTCATGCAATGACAGGTTGTGAGGTGTGCTACAGATATGTGACATCTCCTGCAAGCAGGCCCCTGTGATGACCACTGTGATGTACTGTGGTTAATCCCACCACAAGTGAACATGCAAATATTACAGAATAGCTGAGAGTAACAGCTGTGTAAATGGTCACATGCATGACCTCAACATTACTGGGGTACTGGTGTGCCACAACAGGAAACTCACATACTCACCAGCTTCAGGCTGCTGTCCCACATGTAGACCAAAGGTATCTATGTAGTTGTGGGGGAGAGGTATTGTCAGCAGACTCACATTTGGCAGTGTTACAACATGAATGCTACTTTTCTGCACATGTACATCACAAGCTGTGATAGTACACAATTTGCTATCTTTCACCATAGATGTGCACTTGTGTGCATTACAAAACCGCAGCCACAAATGCAGTTTTACCTGAAATATGCATCTAGATACTCTATAGAAGACAGTATTAGTGCAACAATATTAAAATTACGTGCACTGTGGCATTACCTGGACACTCCTCACCTGTTGCCCGCATTCCACCCACCTCCACGACTGGTGTTACATGTGATAGTTGTTGTGTGGGGGCTACCCTAATATTGATAAGGAGCTCCTCCATTTGTGTAATTGGCACCTGTGCAGGTGGGCCCCCACCTGTCATGGCAAGGTCCCTGGCCATGGCAGCAGCCCTCTGCCAGGCACAATGCAGCAGGTCAGTTGCATGATGCCTAACCTGCCCATATGTGCAGCCATGGTGGCCCAAGGTGTTAACTCTGTGGAGAAGTTCATCCCACAGGGTAGTCTGCTCCTGCATATTTTGGCGGCTCTGGCCAAACAGCACTGCATAGTGTTGCAGGATGGCTTCAGTTATTGCTACATTCTCCTGAGCAGTGTAAGACGGTTGTCTTTGCATGGCACCTGGAAGACATAAATGGGAAAACACATCACAGGACCTCAGACATTGGCCAGAGTCATTTATAGAGCCAGCAAATCAGCATTGCGTATCATCAGCCACCACATACCATCACATCATACCCCTATTCTATCAGCACAATATTAACTTGCATTGCACTCCTGGTCCTGATGTGTCATGTTCCCCCCAAAGAGGGCCAGTGCATTGCATAAATCACCGTCTATCATTCATGTTTGTGTAGAGGGATGACAGTGGACATCTTCCTTGCAGAAGTGATGTCAATGGTGCTCAGGCTTTGCTTGCATACAATGTGTAATGGAGCTGGAAGCATATGCCTGAGTTAATGTAGGATGCAGACAGGAATGTTCTCAGTTCCTCTGGAGACTTGCTTTTGTTGACTTTGATTAGGCAGTATGCACCTGTTCCCATATGATGAGGAGAGGGGAGGGGTGCAGGTGCTGTGTATATCCACCTACACTGATGGTGTGCCGGGGGGTGTGTGATGTTTGCCCTAAACCTGTCTGCAGCAGGTTGCCTATAGATATGGTGTGTGTGTATGTGTTGTGATTGACCACTATTACAGGGGGGTTGTGTTGTCAACTCTGAGATTGCAGACATATGTGAAGATGGCCTTGTGATTACCATTGGTGGATGTGTCCAATTTGTACTCATAGTTAGCCTTACAATAACCCACCTAGGACCTCATATGGCTGTTCATACAAAGGTTGACTCACTGCCAAGTTGGTGTTTGCACCTACTCTGACCTGTGCAGCTGATATAGCAACCAATCATGTGTTTTGTGTATTGCTGCTGCCAGCAAAGGGGATTACTCTACTTTGGAGGAGACAGGTTTTACAGGTAAGTTATTGCTGAGTCCATACAGCTATGTCGGTAGTCATATGGCTGTGTGTAGTAGGCATGGACAAAAGCTCATAACATGGTTGGACACCTCTAACATGTCAACATGATACTCATGCTTATTCTACTACCCATGTCTGCATCAGGGCAATGCAACAACCTGTAGCTGTAGAAATCGAACTCTGTTGGATGCACAGTAACCAACATTACACACGTGCAACATGTACAGCTTATTTAACTGACATTTTGCTTCCCATGTCTGTTGTTATGAGGCAACCAGATACACCTACTCATACTGATGTGCACATGTAATACCTGATATACATTTCTGTTCTATGTCAGTATGGCACACTGTATTCACACCATTGATGCCCACTCATCCCTCTCCACCCGTTACAGCAGGACATCTGTAGGCCGCCACACATACATGGGGGCAATGGGACAACATTTGTGACACTGCCTTCATATTGCTGTAACGCACCTGAGTCATTCGATACCACAGTAGCCTTTGCATTGACAGACATGACCTGCAGGATGTCCAACACTCATATGACAGGAAGGGAGGAGAAAGGCTAGGAATGTGGTAGTGAGGGTAGGAACCTTTAATGTTGGCAGTATGACTGGTATAGGGACAGATCTAGCTGATATGATGGCCAGAAGAAGGTTGATATACTGTGTGTGCAAAACACCAGATTGAAGGGGAGTACAGCTAGGTGTATCAGAGGCAGGTCAAACTTGTGCTATCATGCTGTGGATGGGAGGAGAAAGGGGGTAGGGATTATCCTAAAGGAACAGTATGCCATGAGTGTTTTTGGAGGATGACATGACTGTCTGATAGAGTCATGTTTATGAAGCTGGAAATTGTGTAATGATGAATGTTGTTATGCTACGCAAGTTGGGTTTGCAATGGATGAGTAAGAGGAATGTGAAGTCAGTTGGATGACATGGTGATGACTGTACACAAGGATGAGAGAGTAGTGATTACAGAATATTTGTGTCTATATCACGTTATCGAAATTTTACATCGAATCACTAAAGGTCAGTCTCTAGTGATCGATGTAGTAATACATTGAATAACGTAAAAAAAAACAAGCAAACAAAAATAAAAACTAACTAGCATAGGCAGGGGGCAAGCCCCCATGCACCCCCCACACCCCACTACTTAAATATTCCAACTCCGAGACCTCACTTCATTGAGGTAAACAGAAATCTCCCCCTACAGAGATTTCCGTTTACCTGCACAATGTTCTGCACTTTCGATGTTGTGCTGCCGACAATATCAGCTTCAATATTGTCAGCTTTCGACATTGTGAAGTAGACCCGAATATTTTAATGGGCATGTTGAAGGGAATAGAGGGAATGAGGAAGTGATGGGTATGTATGGTGTTAAGCAAAGGAATGCAGATGGTGAGATGATAGTGGATTTTCCAAAAAGGATGGACATGGCTGTGGTGAATACATACTATAACAAGAGGGAGGAGCATAGGGTGACATACAAGAATGGAGGGAGATGCACCCAGTTGGAATATATCCAATATAGGAGGGCCAGTTTAAAGGAGACTGGAGACTGTAAAGTGGTGAAAGGGGACAGTGCAGTTAGGCAAAAGAGACTATTGGTCTGTAAGATGACACTGATGATCAAGAAGAGGAGGAGTGTGAGGACAGCACCAAGGATCAAATGGTGGGAACTGGAAAAGGGTGATTGTGAGGTAGAGTTCAGGGAAGAGTTAAGACAGATGCTGGGTGTCAATGACAATTTACCAAATGTCTGGGTAAGTACAGCAAAGCTAGTAAGAGAGACAGCTAGAAAGTTGCTTGGTGTGACATGTGGATGGAGGAAGGAGTACAAGGACACCTGGTGGTGGACTGAGGAAATACAGGACAGTAAACAGAGAAAGGGGCTGGGGATGAAGGAGTGGGATTGTTGGAGAGATGAGGTAAGTAGACAGAAGTATAAGGAGATGAGGTGCATGGCAAAGAGTGAGGTGGCAAAGGCTAAGGATGAGGCATATGACAACTTGTATGACAGGTTGGATACTAAGGAGGGATGAAAGGACTTGTATTGGTTGGCTAGACAGAGGGACTGAGCCAGGAAAGATGTGCAGCAGATAAGAGTGATAAAGGAAAATGAGGGAAACATACTCACAAGTGAGGAGAGTGTGTTGAGCAGATGGACAGAGTACTTTGAGAGGCTGATGAATGGACAGAATGATAGAGAGATGGTTGGATGATGTGGATATCATGAATCAGGAAGTGCAACGGCTTACCAAGGAGGAAGTAAAGATTGTTATGAAGAGGATGAATACTGGAAAGCCTTTTGGTCCACATGACATACCTGTGGTAGCATGGAGGTGTTTAGGGGAAATGGCAGCCATGTTTTTCACCAGATTGTTTAATGCTATCTTGAAAAGTGAGAGGTTGCATGTGGAGTGGAGAGAAAGTGTTTGAATACCATTTTAGGAATAAGGTTGATGTGAAGAGCTGTAGTAACTACAGAGGGATAACATTAATCAATCACAGCATGAAGTCTTGGGAAAGAGTAGTGGAAGCTAGGTTAAGCAGGGCAGTGATGAGTAGTGGTCAGCAGTATGTTGTCATGCCAGGTAAGAACATTACAGATGTGATGTTTGCTCTGAGAGTCTTAATGGAGTAGTACAGAGAAGGTCAGGAGTTGCTTTGTGTCTTTCTGGACGTAGAGAAAGCATATGACAGGGTGCCTAGAGGGGAGCTGTGGTATTGTATGAGGAAGTCATGAGTGGCAGAGATATATGTAAGACTGATACAGGATATGTACAAGAGTGGTGTGACAGTGGTGAGGTCTGCGACGGCAGTGACGGATGCGTTTAAGGTGGCGGTGGAATGACATCAAGGATCAATTGTGAGCCCTTTCTTATTTGCAATGGTGATGGACAGGTTGACAGACAAGATCATACAGGAGTCCCCGTTGACTATATGTTTTCAGATTATATTGTGATCTGTACTGAGAGTAGGGTACAAATATAGAAGACCCTGTAGAGGTGGGGGTATGCTCTAGAGAGGAGAGGAATGAAGGTCAGCAGGACTATGGCAGAATATATGTGTGTAAATGAGAGGGTGGGTAGTGGAATGTTGAGGATCCAGGGAGTAGAGCTGGTAAAGGTGGATGACTATACATGATTGGGATCAACATTTCAGAGTAATGACCACTGTGGAGGACAGGTGAGGATGAGAGTACAGGCAAGATGGATTGGGTGGAGAAGATTGTCAGCACTAATTTGTGATAGACGAGTACCAATAAAAGTGAAAGGGAAGGTCTGCAACAGGGTAGTGAGACCAGCTATGTTATATGGTTTGGAGATGGTGTAATCGACAAAAAGGCAGGAGGCAGAGTTGGATGTAGTAAAGTTACAGATGTTAGGATCTGCACTAGTTGTGATGAGGGCGGGCAGGAGTAGCAATGTATATATGACAGGGTCCCCATGTTTGGATGGTTTTGAGTCAAAGCCAGAGAGGCAAGATTACATCAGTTTGGACATGTGCTGTAGAGGGATGCTGAGTATACTGGGAAAAGGATGGTAAGGATGAAGCCTCCAGGTAAGAAGAAAAGAGAAAGGCCTCAGATAAGGTTCTTGGATGTGGTGAGAGGGGACATGCAGGTGGTTAGTGTGACAAAGCAGGGTGCAGAGGACAGGCAGAAATGGCACAGATGATCCTAATGGGAGCAGCCAGAAGAAAAAGAAGGAGATGTTGTAATGTCATTCTTCACAGATTTGCCAATGATCTGCCAGATGTAACACAAATGTATGAATAAAGGACTACAAATATGAGGCACACATATGGTCAGTGTGCATAACACTGAACAGTTTAATGGTATGAGCTCAGTATATCACATGCAGTTCAACACACACATGTGCAACAGCACTTTACTATGCAAATACCATGTATAGGTCTCTCACATTCTGAGAATCCAAGAGTATCATGGTTGTATTCACAAGTAAGATATGGATATGTACAACATCTCAGTAGCTGGCCTAGCATTGTCACAGTCAGTATTGTTCAACACACACTGCAGTAGTAGTCATATGTGAGCCATCCTTTCCTGAGGTGACTCAGGAGCCTGACCTATGATGTATGTCACTGCAGACAGACCCAGATGCTATGGCCATAGGTTCTGATCAGCAATATATCAGTAGTGCAGGTCTTGTTGAGACATATATGTTAGAGTTCCTATTTCCCCTTCTTACATACCCCCTACTGCAGTCCATTACATGCTTACTTGTTTGACATGCCTGTTTTATTTATTTAAGTGTAGGTGGTTATGTCCTGCTTGGCTTTTATTTTTCTTGTCACTGCTTTTCTCTCAATCTCTCTCAAGGATGTAGGGTGTACATCTGTTTTGCATAGGCCGCAGCTTGCCTTTTGTAGGTAATGCTCATGAGCAGCTGATGGCCTGTGCACCAATTGGTGTCCTCCACTTAATAATTGCATGCAGGACAGCTGTGTTGTTATTCATAAAGCCAATGGCATGGTGACACACTCCTATCATTGAGTATGTCATGTGACCACTGGCCCTTTTCCTTGGCAGTGAGGATGACTTCATGGAGGTGTGTGAACAACAGCATCACAGAGGGTATTTGACATAACTCTTACAACCAAATCTGTGGAGACAGGCCAACAGATTGGGGGAGGATGTTCCAGACATAGGAACAGAATGTAAGTATTGCTTTTATACATTTGGATTAATGCTAGTCTAACCGGGTTTGTGTGGACATGGAGTTCCTGGGTGATTTTAACTCTGACAGTGTTATGTGTTTAACATAACTCTCACCTGTAGGGCTATCTGCAGAATGGCCAGAATTTGGACTCCTATGTTTGGTGTGTTCCTCAGACATTTGTTGTCTTTGGAAAATCAGTAGCATACTCTGGGGATTGCAGTCAGTAACTGCTAACATCAATTTGTGTTTCTGACCTCATATCCCTCAGAAAAGATATGTTACAACTAACCCCATTACAACAGCAACATTCTCAGTTTATAGCAGCAATATTTCAAATATGCCCCTGTTTTTGGGCCTCTGCCCCACAGTTATGTCAGGCTTTGTCCAGATGTCATGCAGTAAGAGATTGATAGGTATGGTATATGATTGCTTAGTGGCTACATTCCTGACATTATCCTAGTGATGTATCAGACTGCCAGACATGTTATGTGGATGATTCCTTATATATGAGGGGAAAGCCTGGACATTTTATGGGACTCTGTACAGTTGAGAGGCCTGTGTATTTCTGACAATTATTGACACACTGTCCGGATTGTGTAGCAGTGTGTTGTGTCAATGTTATTTGGCCTGTGTAGGGAGGATCATGGATGTATGTGTTATGGCTCCTTTTCTATTTGCTTGTGTATGCTGCTCCTGTTTCTGGTGTTCTATCGGCTGTATATGTTTGTAGGTGCAGACTGAGACATGTCCCATACCACACTCAGGCATCATACTACACTGTGAATTGGGCCAATATATGTGGGGGATAGTGTGTGAGTGGAAAATATGTTGAGATGTTTTTGTTCACACAGTCCTTATACTGTACTGCTCCATTGGCTTACTGGTATGTCACTGTGACTGTGGTTGAATTGATTGCTGGTATGCACTTTCACACTGGTGTCTGTTTTTCAGTGCTGTGACATCCCTGTAGTGCCAGATATATTTGCCAGTACATGTGTAATCCCCCCTAGTAGATTTGGATTAGTGTTGGGTCAGTCTGACTGTAGTTTGGACAGTGCTTGGTGACATGCATAGACGCTGACTGTAGTTTCCATAATGTGATGTTATGTCCAGATATTTGTAGGACGTAGTGTTGCCTGGCCCCCATAAGTGTTGTGTGTATTTATGACACATCAGTGAGCTGATGTGAGGATTTCAGTCACTAACTAGTGGGAAGTAATTGAGTATTGGACTTTTGCTATTTCAGTCAATATATGCTAGGACAGACATGAGGATGTTACTGCAGCCACTGAGTCATCTTATCTATTCCAGTATTTCAGATATGTCCTTATTTCTATATCTTTCTCCCGCCACTTTGTTAGGCCTAGCCCAAGTTCATTGCACTAAGGGGTTCTGAGCCTACCTCAGGACTATCTGGATTGTTGCAGTATGTCCAGGTTTATTGCTCATATTTCTGGTCTGTTGCACAGATGCATGTTTTTCATATCCCTGGTAAATCACTGTGAGGATCTGAGGATTTCTGGCAGTAAATGATGACATACATTTCAGCTTCAGAACTCACATCCTTCAGAACATGTATGCTAAAACAAACACTGTCACTCTGACAACATTCTACATTTATAAGAGTAATATTTGACTTATGCCCTTAGATTGGTCCCATTGTCCCCCATCTGGACAGCCTTGGGCCAGATTTCTTGCAGTAAGGGGTTGGTAGTTATGGTTTTGAGGTATGACTCCACTACATGTTATGAGTATATATATATATATATATATATATATATATATATATATATATATATATATATATATATATATATAGATATATATATGTATATATATATATATATATATATATATATATATATATATATATATATATATGTGGTTTCACTTCATAATCTCGAAATGCTGAAATATTTTATTTCAGCATTTTGAAACTATGAAGCCGAACCATTCGCAATACCGAAACCCACAACCACAAATCACACAATCACAAACATACATATACCATACACCACATAGCACACACAGCATTCCACCCACAGCACACAAACCACACAACCCTATACTACATATACGCAGGGGGGCAAGCCCCCCTGCATCCCCCCTACTTATATATACCAACTCCAAGATCGCACATAAGAAAAAAAATGATACAATGACCCCCCATTAATATTCCAAAACATGCACACTGATTGGTCAGCGTGCACGTTGTAAATCAGACTTATACTAATGGAAAAATGTCCGGTCACCCGGACTTTTTCCATTAGTATAAATCTTTTTTTACAGCAACGGAGAATGCAATATCTCCGTTGCTTTTTAGACTCTGTCTCGCTATGTTAAAAGAGTTTAACATAGTGAGACAGCTTTAAAAAAAGTAACTGAGATCTTCCTTTCTCTGTTGCTTTTTTTAAAGCTGACTCACTATGTTAAACTCCTTTAATATACCGAGACACTTTGTAAAAAGCAACAGAGATGTTGCTTTCTCCGTTGCTTCCACCCACAGATCTGATGTACTGCATAAGCATACGCATGCGCAGTACATCAGAACTGCCACAGAATACCAGACAGCTGCAGAAGGGCAGCAAGGAGGCATTATACAATGCCATTATTTAAGAAAAGTAAGTATTTTTTTTTCTTAAATAATGTCATTGTATAATAGCAATAACCCACTTCTGGGTGTGGGTAATGCTGGATTTACCCATGGTTGTCTTTGTTTGGCCAATCAGGCTTCACCCTCATGACCAAACCACACCAATCGTGGGTAAATCAAGCATTACCAACACCCAGGCATGGGTTATTGCTATAATAACTCACACCACAGCATTCTCCACTGGCTCGCACACAAATACACATCACACATACACAAACACCAAAAAATCCAACACTCACACTCATACTTACACCACCCTACCCTTACCCACACATACAACGTACAAAAACACACACAAACACTCACTAACCTGCAATTTCAGACACCATACCAGCCAGACACTTCACACAACATACCAGAAACGCATAAGCGCGAATTTGAGATATTCAAATTCGCTCTTATGCACTTTCGGCATTCTGTATTTTCAGCTTCATGGTTTCAGAATGCTGAAATTCGATATTTCAGTATTTCAAGATTATAAAGTGAAACTATATATATATATATATATATATATATATATATATATTTGTTTTTCTATATCTGTATAGTTTCTCTCTCTCTCTCTCTCTATATATATATATATATATATATATATATATATATATATGTGTGTGTGTATATCTGTATATTGTATATGTATATCACTATTTATATTATGTATATATTTGTCCATATATGTGCATCTCCATACATATATACATGTGTATATGTATAAATACAAAACTTGACTTATTCTACGGAATCTTTTCCCTACTGTTGAATGAGCATATGTTTGAAAAAGCATTAGAAATCACTACAGCTCAAATGGTGTTGTGGTATGTTTCTCTGACTATGTTTTACAGGGCCCTGGTTTCAAGAGCTGGCAGGGCTGAAAATTTTGCTGCACTTACACCCGCACTGATTCTTTAAAAGAAAAGAGAAAGGGGATGATAGGAAAGTGGTGGAAAAGGGGCCCGCAGAAGGAGGAACAATATGGCAGATAACTAAGGATGTGCAGGACGGGTGTATGGAAGATCCATATCTGTCCATTTCTTATACAGCAACAGCTGTGCATTTGTACAGAATTTAGACACTCAAACCCCAGAGGGAGGGGTGAGCTAACCATTGCTTACAGCTCATTCTCATAATATACCACACAAATGACTTCATTTAGTAAGTGTATATGATTTCCATTACATGACATGGCTGTATGTGCTTTCATTACAGTAGCAAGGGGTGTAACTATACTGTATGGGACACATGTATACATGGGTGTTTTCACATGTTATATGCACTCTCACATCCATATTACACCAGCTACACTGCCCTGGATGACAAAAATAACTTACCACATATTTTAATATGAACATAACACTTTTAACACAGCTTTCCCATGTAAACTTGGATTGCCTGTTGTATTACTTGAACCTTGTACACCTGCATGCAAAGCTGGGACTCCGACCACTACACTATCTTGGCTTGTGGATTTGAGCTGTTGGATATTAATATTATATTACTATATTAAAGGGAGATTATTGAGGTTTTTGGCCATGTCACTGAGGACTGCTGTCATGACATGATGGCATACATTTCAATTTCAGACTTGCATCCTTGTGAACATTAATGATAATACATAACCTGTTTTCTATCAACTTTCTGTCTGTCCTCTGTGCAGATGGGATGACACCAGTGCTCAGGTTGTGGTTGACTACACTGCAGAATTTGTCTGAGAGTCCATGCCTGTGTTCATGGTATCAGACCTATGGAGAGCTCTATGTGTTGCCTTTGAGAGGGCATTACAGACTTGCTTCCTGATCATAAGGGGAGGGGGTCAGGTGCTGTACATGTACATGTGTACCTATGGGGGACAGGTCAGTGATGTTTACACTTCACCTGTCTACAATAGGTTGCCTGTATCCATGGCATATGTGTATGTGGTGTAATTGACCACCACTAGAGAGCAGATATGTGTGCTGCCTCTGGAATTGCAGACACACATTTGGAAGGCCTAGTGATTGGCCTTGATGCATGTCTCCATTTTGCACTCATAGACAGCCTTAGGGTATATCACCTGTGACCTTATTTGCTTGTGCAGAACAAGGTGATATGGCTTTCAATGAGGCACCTGTTCCTTCCTGGTCTGTCCTGCAATTATTTGCACCTATGATGGTAGTTGTGCATTGCTGCTGTCCAACACAGGCATTCAGCCTACCTTAAGGGGGTTGATGTTGTCCTGTCAGGTATTGCTGAGACCATAAAGGTATGTAGGTGTCCACATAGTATTGTGGTGTTGGCCTGGACACTGCTGCTAGTTCCAACATATGGGACACCCTTCATGTGGGCCTTGCCCATTTTCCTTGCCTGTGCATTGGACATTACAGAGGTGTGGGGGCTACAGCTTCAGAGACAGTAGGTGGAAATACTTCACAGGACAGGGCATGTGGATACAGCCCGACAACAAGGGTGACAAAGCTCCAGAATTGGGTACAGATTGTATGTCATTACTGCTGGTATAAACATGGAGGGTTGCTAGATTGACAAGGTTCATCTGGACATGCATTTACTGGGTGACTTGACATCTGACAGTGATATGCCTCTGACATACCTCTCCACTGGCATGTTGTCCACAGACTAGACAGATGTTTGCCTGTTATGCTTGGTCTGTTCCTCAAACAACATCTGTTTTTTTGTGGGGTTGGTAGAATAATATGAGGATTATAGTCAGACAGTCATTCTACTCTACAGTTCATTCTGGGTACTAGTATGTTGTTGTAACTGTGGTCCACATGTTTTTGTGTGGACATTTTTGCACCACTCTCTGCTTTTCACTACATTTCCATCCCTGTAGTGCATGCTGTATTTGAATATGCATGGGTAATTGCACAGAGGTGATGTGGGCGACTATCATGTTGGTCTTACTGCGCTTCATAGGGTGCTGGGTGACATATTTGGCAAGCTGTCAGGGGATTTCCATTGTGCTACGTCACTGGGGTCATACCTCTACACTGTCTAGAGGCCTAGACACTGTCCAGATGTGTGGCTCATATGTTTGGTCTGTTCCCCAGACAGTTGTTGTCCTTGGCTAATCAGTTGGATACTCTGGGAAATGCAGTCAGTAAATGCTAACATCCATTGGTGTTACTGACTTCATATCCCTTAGAAAAGATATGTTACAACAAAGCCTGTAACACCAGAAACTGTCTACATTTATGACAGCAATATGTACAATATACCCCTGTGTTTGGGCCTCTGTCCCCAATTATGTCAGGCTTTGTCCAGATGTCATGCACTAAGAGGCTCAAAGGTATGTAGTAACATTATTTTTTGCATTCATTCCTGCTACCATCCCAGTGATGTTATAGGCCCTCAGACATGTAACAAGGAAGCACCATAGATATGAGTCCTGTGCCTTTACATTATGTGGGAAACTGTACATTTCAGAGGTCTGTGTATGTCTGCCCATTGTTAAAAGACTTTCAGGATTGTGTAGCAGTGTAGTGTGTACATGTTATATGGGCTGTGTAGGGAGGGGGTACATGTGAGTGTCATGGGCCTTTTCTATCTGATTGTGCATGCTGCTCCAGTTTCTGGTACACTATCACCTGTATATGTTTGTACATGCAGACCGTAACATGTCCCATAACACCTCAGGATTCCCACTACACTGTGACTTGGAACAGTATATGTAGGGGTAATGTGTGAGTGGCAAACGGGATTTTGTTGCTCACACAGTCATTATACTGTAATGTTCAGTTTGCTTACTGGCATGTTGCTGTGAATGTGGTGAAATTGTTTGGGGGTATGCACTTTTACACCAGTGTCTGTTTTCCACTAGTGTTACATCCCTGTAGTGCCTGTTATATTTTCTAATGCATGTGTACAGTCCCAGAGCTGGACTTGGGTAATGTTATGTCAGTCTGATTGTAGTTTGGACATTGCTCAGTAGTTTCCCTAATGTTGTGTTATGTCCACATATTCGTAGGATGTCCAGTTGTCTGGCCGATATCTTTGATCTGACCTCCATGACTGTTATGCATGCATGACACATCAATGGGATGATGTTGGGATTGAGGTCAGTAACTAATGAGAAACAATCAAGTCCTGGAATTGTAATATTTCAGTCGTTATATGTTAGGACATACACTGTTACTACACAAACTTTCTTAGCTTATCTACTGATGTATTTTCGACATGTCCCTATTTTCAGGCCTTTGTCCCCCCACTTTGTTAGGCTTGGTCCAGATTCATTGCACTAAGGGGTTCTGAGCATACTTCTCCACTGCCAGATTTTTACAGAATGTCCAGATGTTTGGACCATACTTTTCGTTCAGTTCCACAATGTATTTCTATTTATCTGGTAAATCACAATGATGATCCAAGGATTTATGTCAGTAAATAAATGACATGACATTTCAGTTTCTATCCTCATATCCTTCAGCAATTGTCTGCTGACACACACACTGTTACTGTAACACATCTTCATTTGTAACAGTGATTTTTGAGATCTGTCCGTATATGTGGCCCATTTCACTCCCCCTTTTACAACCTTTGTACAGGTTCCTTGCACTAAAAGTTGAGAGGGATGGTTCTGAGGTATAACTGCACTGCATGTTATATACATACACACACATATATATATATATATATGTGTGTGTGTGTGTGTGTGTGTGTGTGTGTGTGTGTGTGTGTGTGTGTGTGTGTATATATATATATATATATATATATATATATATATATATATATATATATATATCTATTTTTTTCCTTATATATATATATATATATATATATATATATATATATATTTATATATATATATGTTTTTATATATATATATATATATATATATATATATATATATATATATATATATATATATATATATATATATATATATATATATATATATATATATATATATATATATATATACATGTGTGTGTGTGTGTGTGTCTATATACAACACACAAAAGGTTCCACAAAGCTTTCTCCCTAATGTTGTATGCCTGTATTGCATGATATGTTTGAAAAAGCAACACTAATTCTTGCAGCTCGGGATGATATAGTGGCACATTCATCTGACTGTAGTGTTCAGAGTCATGGGTTTAATACTTGGGACTGCTGTGTTTTTTTATTAATGTTAAATTACCTGAATGCAGGATATGTTTGTTAAAGCACTGCAAATTTTCGCAGCTCACATGATATAGTGGCATTTTGCTGTGATTGTAGAGGACAGCATCCCAGATTTGAGACTTGGCAGGGTTGACTATTTTGTTGCTGGGCAGAACAAGGTCTAATGGATACAGACTGATTAAGGCTTGTTTAAGCATATTATACTTATAATGTTATATTTAAGCAATAACCCATAGCTGGGCATGGGTAACGCTAGATTTACCCATGGTTGTTGTGGTTTGGTCACAAGGGTGAAGCCCGAGTGACCAAACAAAGCCAACTGTGGTTATATCCAGCATTGCCCACACCTGGCCATGGGTTATTGCTATTATACAATGATATTATTTAAGAAAAGCAATACTTATGTCATTGTATAATGCCTCCTTGCTGCCCTTCCATGGTTTTCCGGTATCCTGGGGTATTTCTGATGTACTGTGCATGTGTAAGGGATGTGTTCTAGTGCTTACGCAGTATATCAGTGCTGTGCAGAGGTAGCAATGGAGATAGGAAGATCTCCATTGCTTTTTTTAACATATCTCGATATGTTATACGAGTTGAAGAACTTGTATAACATAGCGAGATATATTAAAAAAAGCAACGGAGATCTTCCTTTCTCTGTTGAAAGGAAGAGCTCTGTTGCATTTTTTTATGATATCTTGCTATTTTATATGAGTTCTTCAACTCGTAAAACATAGCGAGATATGTTAAAAAAAACAACGGAGATCTTTGTTTCTCCATTGCTATCTCTGCAGAAAAAAAAAAACAAAGAAATGGTGATATACAAATGGAAAAAGTCCAGGCAACTGGACCTTTTTCTGTTAGTATACTTTCAGATTTACAACGGGCACTGTGGTTGGGCTGGCCAATTAGCGTACTCATTTTTGTATGTTAATCGCCCGTCATTGCATAATATAAAATAATATTTACATACACATTATAATTTTACATTTAACTTCATTGACATCCCTCTCTGTGCTTTCATTACATTATATTCTTGTGTGACTATACTGTATGGGGCACGTGTGTTTATATGGGGGTGTCACATCTTTTTAACACTGACATCTCACTTTTGGAACTGTTACACTACCCTGGTTGACAAAAAAGTAGTTGCTACATAATTTAAGTTTACTAAAATAATTTTAAAACTACTTTCACATGGGAAAATAAGTTGCCTGTCTTGGGACTCAAACTGTGAACACCTGCATCTCTAACAATTACACTATCTTAGCTTAGAGATTTGACCTGTCTATTTTCATTTAGCTCCTATGGGATGTTTAAGCTATGCTAAGGGGGTGGCCATAATGTGCACACCCACTTAGCTAGACTTAAACATTCCTTAGGGTATTACAAATAAGTATATATTATTATTATATTTTTAGGTTATATGGGTGTGTATTGTGGTGTTCTGACAACTACTTGGGACTGTATTCATGAAATCCTGGCATTGATTGGGCATTCCGGCTTTTATGTGTGTTTCATCCTGATGCATGACATGTTCTCTATCAACTTTGTGTTTCTGTGGGGCTGTGCTTGTGCTTTTTAACTGTTGGGGGATTTATCCCCTGTTATGTGTGCATTTGCACACATTTCCTGCTTTTGCAGGATGCAGAAGTGCCATACGGCACTTTAGCTATACAGGGGGTGTGTCAGAAGCTGTGACCCACCCCCTGTATTGCTTTGCTGTTGCTGTTTTAATTTCATTGTCCACAGACACTGAAATGATCAATTTTACATTTCAGTGTCCGCAGACACTCAAATACTGGCATAATTTTAGAGAAAAGCTAGCAGTACAGTTTAGAAAGCACCAAACGGCACTTTCTGAGCACAGAGGACGTGTTTAGTGTCCGTGCACTGCTCGGACACCCCCCCTGTATTCGTACACTGATCATGTCCATGTAGAGAATACAGCAGCATGCCTTCATGAATATGCATGGGCACGATCTGCTCCGTGCAGGAAGACCACTATTCCTGCATGGAGTTTAATGAATCCAGGGGACTGTCTTCCTGTTTGGCTGAATTTTTTTTTATTTTACTGATTCTGCGTAGTGATGCAGAAGTGAAAATATGTGTAATCATATGTCTGCAAACATGAATTGATAAATTAGTATGTACATATCCATGCAGACATACATGCTATTATTATACCGACATGCCTAAGTATGCATTTATATCAATATATAAAGAGAATCTTTGTGAGTTCAATCAAGTTGGTGTGAAGCTTCTTATATTTTGTGCAGTTTTTATTTCCATGCCTGCAAAACATCAAAGATGCTTCCCCATAATCAAACATGTTCATTTGGTTCCTTTACTTGGTGATTTCACCCTGTATCAAAGCTGGCAGGTGGCCCAGAGGCTATGTGCTGTAGCTCCTATGGTACAGAGTTCGATTCCTTCAGATCTCCTTTGCCTGCTGTGTGACCTTGAGAAAGTTACCTGACTAGACAGTGCTTGGGAGCAAGTAGGAATTTAAGACAATCTCCCTGATGACCCCTTCCCCCCAGGCTGCAAGCCTAGCAACCACATATGGTCATATGGGACTGTCATTCAAGCAGATATAAGGGAGCTTTATGTCCTGATCGGATGAATGCTGTGATGTAATCCAACCCGTTGAGAGATGGATGATTATGTGCTACTAATACTGCTATATACTGATTGACAGTAACAATGTAATTAAAAATACAGAGAAGAATCTGAAAGTACTATAGGCAAAGTAATACTGTGATAGAAGTGTGACATACACAGCTTTTCCTTATGTATTAATGTGTGTTTCTATGTATGTAAGTAAATTTATATCTATGCACCACTGTCTTCTCACACTTTAAGGTGCTTTATAGTTGCAGAGTACCATACTTCATCCCATGGTGGTGTGAATTTCACAGTCCACCCTCTTGAGCTTTTCTTCACACTGACCTCACCAGCAGTTTCTTGGCATCTCTGTCTTGACCATATAATAACGTAGGAATGATAAAAGACCTGATTGTAGTGCGTAGTGCTCTATATCTTGCCTATTACCTATACAGGCAACACTGTACTTTAGTATGATAGAGAATGGGAATTATATAGGAAAGAAAAGCAGGAAGGAATCTCTGTGATAAAACTGGTCATTCATTTTATTTCTTTACTTTTGGTTTTATGCTAGACTCTGCATTATAACAATTTTTTATACCACAAATGGTTTAGATATGTGTGAGAACTGAAAAAGTAATAAAAATGGGGCAATCACAGGAATAAAAAATAATATGAAAGAAATGTTTAATAAAATAATATTTTCTAAACTTATGGAAATATTTTAGGGTAAAAGACTGCTATAAAATTATATTAATAACTATTGTTATCCTCTAGCTACAAAAGTCTACAAGCACATATTCAATCTGCAGTAAGGAGTAGACGGTAGAACATGGATAAAAAGCCTGACGTGAAAATGTTAGTGAATAAAGAAATGATGTACAAAAGGTTCAAAGCATCAATGCATTAAATGAAGGATGTGAAGGGGAGTAGAGCATGGCACATGTAGTTTTAAAATGTAAAAGAATAGAGAATTTTGGGGTGCATTTTAATGCTACAGATAGACCAGCCCCAAAAAGTTAATCAAATAGAAAACAGATTTTACCTTAAAGGCCTAAGGGTTCTGGCATCCATTTTAGAATAGCACACCACTAAGAACTATTCCCTTGTGTGAATATTGCATATAGCATCTGCTTTGTAATGTTCAGCATTTCTGAGATATGGACCAGTCACTTTGCACAATTTCAAATTACAAAAGTACCTACAACTATGGCTGCCGAAACCATTTCTTGTTCAAATGATACATGTTTGTAGTGCTGCCTATTTGAATGTATATTATTATCTCATTGTAAAATGATTGACAAGAGAGATGTAGGCTTGTCTATTTCTCAGATTTATGAAATGAGACAGGTCTATATTAGAACATCGAAGTTTCAAAACTTCGAATGTTCTAATATCGAACCCTATTCAGCGAAAGCTGAAAATATCGAAGCAACAGAAAAACAAATTTTTTCCTAGGGAAAGAATTTGGTTGTCCATTTCTGTTGCTTTGGTATTTTCAGCATTGTGGTGGAAAGTTACGGGTCAGGTTCAGGTAAGTTTGTGACTAAGTGCGGGTTAGGGTAGTTAGGGTTAGGGTGCGGGTTAGGTATGTCTGCGATTGTGTGGATATGAGGGTTAGGGTGGGTTAGCTGAGTTAGGGTTAGGGCACAGGTTAGATATGTGTGCAATTGTGTGGACATGAGGGTTAGGGCGGGGTAGGTGAGTTAGGGTTAGGGCGTGGGTGAGATGAGTGTGTGATAGTGATGGACCTTAGGGTTAGGGTTTGGGTTAAGGTAAGTGGATAGTTAGTGATGTGTGTATAGTTTAGTATAGGGTTAGGTGTAAGATTTTAGGTGTATGTGTGTGGATTGCTGTTTGTTTGGTGTGCTTGTGTTGTGTGTATGTGTTTTGGAACAGCAATTTTTTTCCCTAGGAAATAATTCGCTCTTCTGTATGTTCAATGTTTTTAACTTTCGCTGAATAGGGTTCAATATTAGAACATTCGAAGTTTTGAAACTTTAATGTTCTAATTTAGACCCAGTGATATACCTCTCACTCAGAACAACAACCTGTAGTGGTTAAGTCTTGATAGTAACCTGACAGAGAAGTACAATACATGTGATGCATCTTTTGTCATGTGGTCTGTTTTGGATGAAATCATACATTCATTCAAGGATATATGATGTAACTCTACCAGTAAGGTGGCAGGTTACCTGTCTAAGCTTTAATGATCAGTCCTAGTCTGGGGTCAGTACGAGAAAGGTATAATGAAAATGTCTGTCACGAAAATTAATGCATCCTAGACTGTGTAGCTGGGTATAGAAACTGTTTTACAATTTATATAAATAATCTTATTGGATTTGAGATTCCATCACTGAAAAAAAGGCAGGCTGTCATTCTTTCAATTTCTGTTATTTCCTCTCCTTTGAGTGGAAGATAGGGAATATTTAAAAAGTTTAATCCCACAATAAAGGGAAAATGGAACAAAGCTAGTCAGATCTAAAACAATTCTGTGAGCATAAATTCTATTAATTCAGTTTTAGACAACACAAATTGCCTCATATTGTATCTGTCTGTCATTTTGAAAAGTGTGATTTTGTATGATTGTGAGGAAAGTGTGATAAAATCTCAAATACTCCTCCATCTCATCTTAAAATAATTATCTCTAAAATTACCACAAACTGAAAGCAAAAATGTAATCCCTCTCAGCAGTGGTCCATGTTAGCCAAAGTGAATGTTGAAGAATTTGCCAAAAATAGCAGTTTGCACAGGTGAATTTCAGACTATTCAGAAGCCTTCTGGATGGTAGATATTCACATTATAGTGGGTTATGCATATTTCTGTTTCAGCTGGCATGTTTTCTATATGTACTCTTAGTTTGCTGACATAGCAGAGGCATTCATCTAGGTGACATTGTATGTCCTTTAGTAAATTATTTTAACTATTGCTTACATTGGCTGCTAAACCTAGGCTAGTTGTATAAGATGTTGCAGTACAATGGCTGCACCATTAGACAGTCCTAGCATTACTTTAGGATTTCTGATAAAACTCAGCTCTCCTCTGAGACTGAATCATATAACTGTGGACAAAACCCTGAATCCATCCCTGTACCTTTTTGTTCAGATTCAGAACCTTGAATCTCTTCATGAAAAGAGGCATCCCTCTTTATTTATAAGAAACTACTTTAGAAGAAGGATCAATTGCTTTTGGACAGGAAAATGGGGCCCAGCCAACCCTGTTACTAATGGCAACTGCTGTTTCTCCAGAGATGGGCACAGCATTCTGACACAACACTTTAACCTTCCCTGTTCCCTCTCCCAGGTCCAATAAAAGTGTCTCTCCCTTGCCCACTGAAAGAACTCAAGCTGCCAGAGGATATGGCTAACCCCTGGTCCATTACAGTTGTAGATGCTACACTAGAGGGTTCTGTCATAAAAGATGAGTGGTCTGAGGTAAAACAATTGGACACAGCAGTCACTCACTTGCAGATGAGACAAATTGCTAGCCTATCGTGGTGGCAAAGGCTATTTGATTAACTTTTTATTTTTATTTTTATGATTGGAAGAAGGAGTGACAGTGGGACCAGCAATCTGTTCCATTGTCAAGCCAAAAACGATGTCTCTTTCTTGGGGGAAGAGAAGCAGCAATGTTGGTAAAACTACCAGTCTACAAAAGTTACTTTTTTGACAGAAAAATACAGTAGAAAGTACTTTCAAAGACTATGGCAGCCTCACATTGATAAAGGAAACAAAATACTCCACAGAAAATATATTTTTCAGTTAGTTTACACTACTTTTAAACTGACATAAAAATGAGTGCTCCATTTGTTACAGTCTTGAGCCAGTCCATTAAAAGACATCACTCCTAGATTTAAAATAACTTTCCTGAATACGAATGCAGTAAAATATCAGTAAATATAAGAAAATGGAAGTTTTTTCTCCCAAATGGGAACTTATCTGCTCATCAAAAGAAAGCATAGTCTGACTGCTGATCCTCAAAAACTGCCAGGGAGTGTAATCTTCAGCTGTAGGAAGCCTTGAAGTCTTTTAGTCAGCTCAACTCAAGCTGCTTGACATTTTGGGTGTGTGGAAGGTATCCTTAAACTTTGGAAACTGGCTGACTGTTAAGCTTTTATATCCTTGGCAGGATATAAACCTTATAGCTAAGGCTACTGCAGCATTGATTAGTATGAAGAAAATCAACTTTTGATAGAAGAGACTTTAAAATACTTTTTGGCAGCTTCTTAATGTTCAACAACTAGGAAGAATGTGTCTGGTATGGCCTTGGATCCTATCTGTCAACTGAATGTGTTTCTGCTTGCTCAGATATCTATCATTGTATAGTCACAAAGAAATGATAATCTTCTGTCTCCCCCTTTATCAATATCCTTGTAACTTCTGGAAGGGGTTATGGACTGAAGTAATCAAACACCAAGGAAGAGTACAGAGTATGGACTTAAGGAGAACTTTGAACAGTCAGAGATCTTATCAAGGTCTGAATATCAGAAGTCGGTTGGAGAACATGAACAGGTAGACTGTAATAACAATAATATATTGCATTCTCCTAGCATTATTGATGGAGTTTTGAACATATCTTCTGCTCAATTAACTCCATCTATGTATAGTTTTTTAAAAAAGGTTTAAATTTTGTGTCATCCACTTGTGGATATGTAAATAAAGCCCTTACAGAATTATGTTTATTTATAATGGATTTGAATGTGAAAATGCTATTTAATGGTAAGGATGATATTTCCACTAACAAATATAAAAGGAAAAGCTGTTTTATACTCATTAGTCAGCCCGCAGTGTTAGCATTTCAAAGAATGTGTGAGAAATACATTTATTACCTTTTTTATAACAAAAACGCTATTAAGCATTATAATCTTACTCAAGCCAAATTTCTAGCCTTGAGACAACTAGAAAATAGCAAAGATATTCCCCCGGATTCTGCAAGCCTTGCACGGCATGCAGGATTAGTGCAGGAGCACCAGCAGGCAATATGTCTGCCGTGCGATCCAGGAATAACCTGTACGGGCATGCACGAGCACTCCTGCACTAGTCCTGCACGGACTCAACCCCTGTATGAAAATTACCCCATTTGCAGGAGAAATCCATGCAAATGAGGCTAATTTGTGATCCAGGAAGCTGGAAACTGGCCATGCAGAACTAGTGTAATCTGAAGAAATATACCCCACCAGTAACGGAGTGCATTTCTGCAAATTCCAAAATGGAGCTATGACAGCTCCAAATAAAGGGTGCATATCATTCAGAAAGCATGCAAATGGCCAACTATAAGGCCATTGGCATGGAAAACAGCTGAAAAAAAAAAATCAACTTTTATTTTTTTTAGCTGATCTCGGCTGTTTAAGCATAGGGCAGTGGTGCTGAAACAGGATCGGGGGTAAATAAGAAAATAAACCTAAAATAAGCATTCTAACTAAAATCAGTATTTTGCCATTATAGTCAATGGCAGGCAGAAGACACCATGGCCAGTGAATAGTGGTTGCTAAGGGGGAGGCTCAGTGTGGGATATGTAACTATGTATTAGCAGGCAATCCTATGCAAATGAGGAGAATGATAGTGAATCCCAGATTTCCCCTGCATGCTAGTCAGCTCCCAACAGTGTAAGAGCTGGAATAGCTTGGTGCAAGCCTAGGAGTTAGTTAACATCATGGGGGGGGGGTGTCAGGCATACTGTAAGCAGATTGGAGCCCTGTGGTTCGGGTTTGCTCCTAGCTTAGCACAGCTAAGCAAGGGGGTGTGTCTGCGGCTGCCTAGCACTCTATACATTGCCTAAGCGAGTGTGCACACCATGCACTGGGTTTTAAAGCAAAAAAAAGTGAACCAGGAAATAGCAGCTCTGTGCACATTTGAGCACTGTGTTTGCGTGGCGCACCACCAGGCTTAAACAGGAAGGCAATGGGAAGGGAAATCAGCAGTAGGAATATAATCAGGGAGAACTAGCATAGCTGGCAGGTGAAATGTATCAGAATCAGACAATTACACAGGCAACAGACCATCCCAGCCCAAAACACTACTATAAACTATGCAAGCACCTTCCCCTCTGGTTTTTCCCATACTCTACACCACCGGTGTATACAAGAGGGGAACTTTTAACAAACAAAACAACAAAATGATAGGGGCTGCAGCAGGCATCATACAACATGTGGAAGAGGCTGAGGGTGTTGAGGATGTGAATGTTGTCGACAAACCCACAGTGAGGAGACGGAGAAGAGTGTACAGAACCAGGGTAACCTACCAAGGGCTACATGAACTGGAGATAGTGGAGCGCTATAGGGTGGACAGGGACCTCCTACAGCAAATTGTTGAGCTGTGACGGCCACACCTAACACACCAAACTAACAGATGGTAACCCATCCAAGTGGGTATCAAGGTATGTGTAGGCCTAGGCATACTAGCCACAGGTACCTCCCAAAACTGGGAATATCATGGGGATCTCATGGGCATCAGCATCCAGAATATTCCACCAGTTCCTGGATGCCATGTCAACACATGGCGGTGAGCACGTATATTTCCTCAACACCCGTGAGGTGTTGGCCAGCAATATGCGTCTCTTCCACAAAATAGCAGAATACCCTGAGGTAGTGGGTGCTATAGACAGCATGCACATATGCATCAAAGCACCACCCGGTGATCAGGGTAGGGTCTACATCAACCGCAAGGGCTTCCTCTCCATCAACTGCCAGGTCATGTACCATGCCCAAGGCATTATAATGAATGTGTGTGCTGGCTGCCATAGAAGCTATCATGATTCCCACATCTGGCATCTGATGCAGCTGTACCAAAGATTTGCCAATGGAGTCATCCCTTACAGTCACCTAGTGGGGGATGCTGGTTATACACTGGAGCTGTGGCTGATGACACCCATTAGAAATGCACACACACCCGAACAAGAATGCCATAATGAGGCACATGCACAGACCAGACTTATAATAGAGCATGTGTTTGAGATGCTCAAGTTATGGTTCCAGTGACTGCGTACATCCGGTGGAGCCTTGCAGTACTCACCAGCTAAATGTACTCAAATTGTTATGGTATGTGCCTTGCTGCACAATATGATCCTGCGGAAACAGCTACAGTGGGAACAGCATGGTGCAGGGCCACACAGTCAACCACCAATGCCATGGCTTGCACAGGCACAGAGTGACTCAGAGGAGGAAACACCTGAGCCTGCCCCCGTAGGCAGATGGAGCCATGCCCAGTATGCCCTGGCCTTGGCAAAGAGGCAATGCATAGCACATACACTGACACAGTAGGACCCAGGGAATGACACCTCTCTCTCTGACTTGCACATACAGTAAAAGGAATGCCAAACATGACACTACCTGTGCTAAGCCATATATAGGGAGTGTACTATATGCATCTGACATAGGCAGCCCTCCAGCACCATCCTCAAAACTGGCACACCCACAAGGTAAGTCAATCAATCTACCAATTGCCGAATGGAGTAGAATGTGTTGTTACCTGTATTTATGGTATGGATGTGAGCATGCAAGGGAATTGGGTGGCTGAATAGTATGCCAGCAGATAGTAGACATCCATAGTGGCACAATGAGATCTGTAACAAATACCGGAGTCACCATAGTAGCCACTACTACACAGGGCAACAAAACCCACCGCAGGAAATGTTCTGGGTGACATGTGTGTCCATATGACTCACACATGCCAGTCAGAGAGGTTCACATAACCAACAACAGTTTCAGCTAGCAAGACAGGTGTAGACAAACACAAACAGGGGCTGTGCTATGGCCTCTGGATGATGCCTATGGGTAACCTACCCCCCAGGCCTACACAGACAGACTACAGCAGGTCAGGCAGTGGGATGTTAATTCTGAAGGGTAGGAAGTCAGACACTAATATGTAGGGCAACCAAAGCTAAGACTTGTAGTACACTGATATGCCTCTAGTCAACATGACAGGTTAGAATACAGAATTAAATGGAGTACCTGACATACCAGTACAGTCATAGCAAATGTGTACAAGTGCCAGGTGTGCACCCCATCCTATGTAGACATGTAGAAGCAGTCAGGTGTGCCCCCAACCCTGTGTAGAAATGTAGAAATAGTCAGGTGTCCCCCCCAATCCTTTGTAGAAATGTAGAAACAGTCAGTTGTTCCCCCCATAATCCTATGTAGTAATGTAGTAACAGTCAGGTGTGCCCCCCGCACTCCTATGTAGACATGTAGAAACAGTGAGGTGTGCCCCTACCCCCAATCCAGCATAGAAATGTAGTAACAGTCAGGTGTGCCCCTCCCCCAGTTCTGTGTAGAAATGTAGAAACAGTCAGGTGTGTCACCCCATCCTATGTAGAAATGTAGTAACAGGTATGCCCCTCCAATCCTGTGTAGAACATGTAGAAACAATCAGGTGTGCCCCCCCCAACCCTGTGTAGAAATGTAGAAACAGACAGGCATGCTCCCTCCTCCAATCCTGCATAGAAATGTAGTAACAGTCAGGCGTGCCCCCTCTCCCTCAATCCTGTGTAGAAATGTAGAAACAGTCAGGTGTGCTCCCCCCAACCCTACTTAGAAATGTAGTAACAGTCAGGTGTGCCCCTATTTAGAAATGTAGTAATGGTCTGGAGTACCCCCCCAATCCGATGTACACATGTCGTAACAGTCAGCTGTGCCTCCCCCCACAACCCTATGTAGAAATGTAATAACATGTATGTGTAGATATAATACCAGTGGAGCACAGATGCCCAGAGGTGGCCAAGGTAGCAGGATAGATTGTAGCATTTGCAATATGCAGGTATGTGTGTGTTAGGTTGGTGTGTGTTTCATATTGTGTGAGAGTGGTCAGTCTGTATGCATGCTGAGGTATGACCTGGTGGCCATTGCCCACTACTGCTGATGACAGGGACAAGTCCTCACAACTGCAGTGCCAAAGACAATTTCCACCAGTATAACACATGCTAGCAGTAAGCCATTGTAAATGTATGGTTGTAATATGTGTCACCATCTGAAATATTGACATGGCATGACTGTTGGGCTAGATATGCAAGCAGTATACAGGGGAAAGTACCCCAGACATACAGTATATATTGTGTAACTGTGAAATGGACACACCCTTGGAATTGTACATACAGGTATGCATCACATTATCTGGTCCTATAGTAGGGGATGCCGGTGTTGTCTGCCCGAACACTTGCAGATCACAAAGGAGGTAGGACTGATGTATTGGGAAACAGCTGATGTACTTGCACATGCCAGCATAACTGGAATGCCCCATGCATATGTGTGTGTCAGATGCAAGTAGTGTCCATAGCACACATGCACCCAGCTCATCCAAACACCACCCACAGGTACCTCTCTGGTCGTATCCATGCTGTGGAGAATGGGTACAATATGACCACACCTGTATATGGCAATAGAGAAAGAATGCAGCATGCAGTGCAGGTGTCCCATGCAGGTGTGTCTCTAGCCATAGGTAGCACCCTGCCAGCATCCACACCACCTGATCAAGACCGATAGACGGTATTGGCATAAACCCCTAGCACACCTATCCTGTCACCCTAGGGGAATATACTGTATGGTGGTCTGAGACTGTAGGACTGACAGAATGCAATGGCCTGCCACAGCTGGCCCACATCAACACCAAATGGCCTACAGGCCTCTGCCAAAGACCTGTGTCTTACACGTACTGCCAATGCATGTTATGTCATGGACACCCAAATAACAACATACACTCCACATAAGCCATATGCAAGGCCATGTGGACAAACCACAGTAACATGTCCACCATATCCCACTGCATGAACTGTGGACCAACACTAACACACACATATGACGGGGTGATACCCTTAGGGAAAGTATCAGAGAATGTATGCATAATGTATGGAAGAGGTTAGAATAACAGAGTGGTGGGGTGGGAACATGGGCAGCATGGAATGTGCAGGGTCTGACACCAAGCTGTGCGCACACACTATCCCTGGCTGCAAATACATAAATCGGTGGCTACACACCTGCCCGTACACCACGATAAGGGTAATGTCCTGACCCATGGCCCCTACCTCTGGGTAACCTGTGCGAATCTATACAGCTGTGAGGCATTGCCACAGCAAGATAAGGCCATACTGCCATGTCGATGAGTGTACAAATATGGGATCCTCTGCCAGCACTGTACCAAGGTGCAGAACCAGATACACAGACCCAGCAGCAAGTGTCTGCAGCTCCCCCTCCAGGATAGCATAACTTACTATGAATATGTAGGTGTCTGCCCACAATACCAGAAACAGATGCAGTCACCGTTGTACCCCAAGACATCACTGTGAGTAAGAATGTCCACCTGACAGTACATGATGACAGAAAACATCACAGTGTATAACAGTGCACATGTCTGAATATCTCTGCTAACAGCAGTTCCATGCAGCTGAAGCACATAGCAGTTGTATGTGTTTCTATGTCTGTGTAGGGAGCAATGCATTTCAGGCTAGTCACACTCACTACAATTCAAACACCCTACTTTGGCAATCCCACTGATGTCATTTGCTGTGAAATATACCTTTGAGGAAGGAGTACTCCAGTAATCTCTGTGGAGTGGCCTATAACTGTAGTGCTGCAGTATAATAAATGACTTCTAATCCAAGACATGACAGGTGTGTGTTTCTGTGTTTGTCATTTGTATCCTGTGTGGAGGTGGTTGTGAGTGTGTAACAACTGGACTCAATGTGGAGAGGGTTTTGAAAAGCTCTTATATGTCGGCCCTAGTATACATCACAATGTCCACCATACAGGGATAACAGATGTGAAATAGCTAAGAGGCTGGGGTGCAAATCCATACCCCTACATGTGACATCAAGGCCAGGCAAACAAAGTTAGCAACCCTTGTATTACCCAGAGAACACTCTCAACCCATGTCTCATACACACACACACACACACACACACACACACACACACACACACACACACACACACACACACACACACTTGCCTAGGCAACAGCTGTTATGTTGATAGTACCCTGCATATTGCCCACTGATAGTAACCTTAGTGTGATTGCAGTGGGATACAGAGGGCATGGCACCCTGTCCATCAGTCCAATAGGCACTTACATGCCAGCAGTGCATTTTCCCTATGTTCCCCACTGGACACCTGCAACACCTGTGGTGCCATCAAATGTGACCCACAAAGGGCATACCATGCCTGAAAAACATGCTCTGTATGGACAGATGCTACTGACACCAGGGAGTACCAGTATCAGACATGCTCGACAAGCTACATTGCTTCGCTAGGGACGGCTTGCACCTGTCACCACTGGGCTTTTGGATTTTGGCAAAGTCTCTTGCCACCCCCATAGTGCCTTTTTTAGGCAAGGATCAAAAGTCAAACCCATCCCCATAGACAGCACAAGGAACAAGAAACTAAGGGTAATGCTGCTAAATGCCAGAAGTCTTAACCTCAAGATGCATGCACTCGAAGCTCTTCTCAGTAAGGAGAACATCGATATCTGTGCAGTGAGAGAAACCTGCTTCAAGGCTCCAGAGATCACCCCAGCACTACCAGGCTATACCTCATATCATGTTTTTCGGCCCCAAAACCCAGACCGAACCACAAAAGGAGGGGGAGTTTCCATATTTATCAAGGATATCCACACCTCCAGGTTAGTGGCATTGCACGAAGTATCAGAGATCATCCATGTGCAACTAACAGTGGGCAAGACTGCTTTTTAGTTTATAGCATCCTACAGACCACCCTCTCAAAGTCAGGAATCCCACTCACCTTTCCTGAAAACATTAGAGAACATGAAGATCTCTCCAAACACCATTATATTGGGTGACTTCAACTACCCAAACATTGACTGGGAGCACTACTCAAGCCCCAGCACCTTAGCCCAAAGGTTCCTGGAAATTATAAACTCAAATGCTATGGAACAACTAGTCACCACTTCCACAAGAGGGGACAACATACTAGACCTGATCATTACCAACATGGGGACTCTATGCTCCACACCAGAAGTATATCTCTCATTGGTAAGATCAGACCATAAATTAATTTCACTGGATGTCCACATCCCGAACCCACCCCCAGCCCAAAAAAACACAGTGAAAAACTTCTCGAAAGCGAATGTCTCACTTCTCAAAACCGTAGTGGAATCCTTCAAGGTCCCAGGGCCAGTGGAAACTACGGCCCAAACTGCAGAATCCTATATAAACACATTCTACGGACATCTCCAGGAATGCATGGATCATGCTATCCCAAACAAAACCAAGACCCAATCATCCAAAGGCAGGCATCCAGTCTGGTGGACCCCTGCCATAAATAAACTGTACAACAGAAGGAGGAAGCTACTACATGATAGAGCAAAATCCCTAATAGGGAAAGCATCTCTGATCAGTACTAGCAAAAATTACAATCCTCATAAAATCCTCCAAGGCCAGCTTCGAGAGAAAAATTGCACAGGACACCAAAGACAATCATAAGGCTTTTTTCAGTTATGTTAGAAACCTGGGATGCAACTCCCAGACTTGTTCTGAGTTGATTCTAAACGACAAAAAATATACTGAACCCACAGACATCACCAATATCCTGGCAGACAGGTTCAGTGCAAACTTCTCCACCCCCTCCCCCCCAAAAGAGCAAGTATCTATCCCGGCTGAGGCCTGCCTCCCAAACATCTCTGATGCTCAGGTGAAGACTGCCCTCTCCAAAGCAAAAAACACTGCTTCCATGGGACCAGATGGCGTCCCAGGTTGCGTCCTACATGAACTCCAAGAGGAACTAATCCCTCAAATAAAACAGCTATACAATCTCAGCCTCACTACAGGATATGTGCCCACAGAATGGCATACAGCAACAGTGGTCCCACTCCACAAAGGTGGAGCCTCTACAGACCCTGGAAACTATCGCCCCATAAGCCTGACTAGCTTAGTCTGCAAGGCTATGGAGAGGATCATCATGGAGCTCATAAACAAAGACATTGGGGACCTACAGACACTAGATCCTACCCAGTTCGGCTTTGTTAAGGGCAGATCCTGCCTTTTGAACCTGGTTGATTTCTTTGAAACAGTCACCAAAGCCATAGATGAAGGGAAGGTAGCCCACACAGGCTATCTGGACCTTGCAAAGGCATTTGACACAATAACCCACTCGGGCATCATAGATAAGCTATCCAGCTTAAATATAAACCTCTATGTCACAAGATGGGTCGCAAACTGGCTCAAAGACAGAACCCACAGAGTGAGAGTTGCTGGAGCCATGTCAGACTCGAAACCGGTCACAAGTGGCATCCCACAGGGTTCTGTCCTGGGACCACTCTTGCTTGGTATATACTTTTCCGAGGTACAGGCAAACGTGGGAGGACTATGGCTCACCAAGTTCGCAGACGACTGCAAACTGGGCGCCATAATCAACTCTCCATCTGACACAAACATCCTGCAAAAAGGTCTCACAGAGACAGATAACTGTGCCAGTGCCATGGTTTAAAGCTAAATGCCAAAAAATGTATAGTCATACCCTTTGGCAAAAACAATGTGCCCACAAATTACCACATAGGTGGAAATCCATTAAGTACAGCGAAAGTTATTAGGGACCTGGGGACCCAAGTTGATAGCAATCTCTCCTTTGAAAACCACATTGCCAAAGTGGTTAGAAAGACCTTCTACATAGCCCACCTCATCACGAAGGGTTTCACATCTAGATCAAGAGAGGTAATCGTGCCCCTTTATTCATCCCTCATCAGGCCCATCATAGAATACAATGCCCCTTTTGGGATGTACCTTACCCGACACCTGCAGCAATTAGAAAGACCCCAAAAGTATCTCACCAAGAGGATCAAGGGTCTCAAACAGATGCCATATGTTGCTCGGTTAAAAAAACTCCAGCTCTACTCAATTGCATATCGCCTACTTTGAGGCAATCTATGCCTGACATACAAAGCTATGTCAAATCCAGAATTAATGGACATGCTCCACCTCAGTAAATCTAAATCCCTTAGAGCGACACGCTCGAGGGACTTGAACCTCAGCACAGAAATAAATAGAACTTGCTGGAGGGACAGGTTCATAACCCAGAGGCTCCCTTCACTCTGGAATAGAATTCCAGTTCATGTGAGGCAGAGCACCTCACTGAATCCCTTCAAGAAGAATCTCGATAGGTGGATGGGGGATCATAGGTTTGTCCCAGGGATTACTCCCGTGTCACTATTAGACAGAGGCACAGTAAACTAAACCTTAAAAAGGGCACAGTATACTCAAATCAAGGGTTGGCATAAGCCATACAGAATTGGGCTAGGCTTGTAATTGCCCCATGGCAAATAGCCTAGTATGAACCTATGAACCTATGAACCTATCATGTTATCAGTGTAGGTGCAGAGTCAACTTGCTGTCCATTAACAGTTCCCACCACATGAGGCCAGGACTGGCACATCTGATGATAGCAATCTGTGTACACAACATGGGCCAGCCACCACAGGTACAGTTCCATATGTCACTGTACATGCATGTGGGAGGTGTGCACATCCCAGACACCATCCGTGCCAAGGACTAAGGAACACATACATGGTAAGCAATGCACAGCATTGGCCAGATGACTGGATGGTGAATACAATACCAACCTGCGTGGGCAAATCCAGACACTACACCCCCAAGCCACACTGCAAACCATTGTCATGTGGCCTGATGCCAAGGTATATCCATCACCTAGCTTTGTATAGCCATCTGGAACAGTTGACCACTACACACACGTGAAGCAATGCACCCATGCATGTCAGTACTGGCACCCTGTGTCTGCGTATGTGTTGTATGATGCCTATGACCACATTCACACTCATTACAACCCCCATTGGCATACTGAAGCATGCTGTCTGATGTCAGACACCTCCACATACCCTTTGCCCATATAACCTCTGTATGACCCCTGTGGTATATGTGATACCTGCACAGTACTGTGTTGTGGCGATCTCACTAGTGATGAGTTGTATCCCTGGCCCTGACAAGTGTGTCAATGTGTGTGTGTGTGTTTCTGTGACAGTGTGGCTGTGTTGATGCTGATACCTGTTCATGGGGACTCCCGCGTGTACTACACCTACTGTATAGCTACCATATCACTGTTGCAGATGTCACTTACCATCACATATAAGTTTGGAGGGCTCCTCAACATGTAACCTATGTGGCACATCTAATAACTGCATAGACATGTAGTAGCACTCCACAGTCATCAGGGGTCTGATACCCTGTACTGGGTGACACAAACATGCTTAAGTTTTACTCTCCCACCCATCCCTGACTTATCTTTGCCTCTGTCTGCCTCTCTCACTTCCTCTCTGGTGGATGTGGAGACTTACACCTGCTTTGCTTAGGCAGTAGCATGTGTATTTTAAATTATGCTCATGATCAGCTGATGGCCTCTGTACAAATTGCAGCCCTCTTCTAGCTGATTGCATGTGAAACAGCTATAGTAACATTCCCATAGCCAATTGCATGGTAACACACTCCAACATCTAGGAACATCATGTTGGTGTTGGGCCTTTTCATTCACTGTGAGCAGGAACTTGATCTGCTGCTTGGCAAACAACATCACAAATGGATTGGGGATTTACCTGTAACAACATATACTGTGGAAACAGGGCAACACACAGGAGGGGGATGTGCCTGACCTGACTACAGACTGTAAGTGCTGCTATACTGCATTTGGAGTAATGTTGGTTTAACAGGGTGTGTGTGAATATGCCTCTCCTACATGTTTTAATATCTGTCATGTCAGTGCTATGTTTATGAGGAAACCCCCATCTATAGGGTCATCTGCAGACTGGGCAGTGTGTGGTGCCTTTTGTTTCATGTGTTACCAACAGAGCACTTATCTGTGAACTGCAGAAGGTAGTGTGAGGATTGCAGTCTGTAGATGGTGACAGCTGTGAGGGTTACTGACTTCATATCCCTCATAGGACATATGTTGCAACAAACCCTGTTACAACAGTAAATGTATGAGGTTATCACAGCAACATGCCAATATTGGCCCTGTGTCTGTGCCTCCAGCCACAACTCTGTCACTCTTTGTACATATGTCATGCAGTAAGAGGTGCATATGTGCTGTAGACCATATTTAGTGACATCATATCTGATAACAAGCCAGTGACATATGAGACTGCTACACATGTTATTTATAGTAGGGGTTATATTTGATGACATAATTTGGACATTCTGTGGCTGTGTGTATAGTACTGAGGTCTGTGTACTTGTGGTGATTGTTGACAGTGTGTGTGTATTGCTAATATGTACCTTGGCCTGTGTACAGACTGTGAAAGATGTCATTGTTCTTGGTCATGGTCTATCTGATGTTACATGCTGCTCCACTGTATGTTACCCTATCAGCTTACATGTTTGTAGGGCCAAACACACACATGTCCTATACCAGAGATAGGCATCGGACCACACTATGTAGTGGGCCAGTATATGTAGGGTTAGTGTGTGAGTAGCACATATGAGGATGGTGTTGAACAGATAGTCCATATACTGTAATATTACTTTAGCTTACCATATGTGGCTGTGTTCACATTGGTTGTGGTTATGCACTTTGACACAGGTGTCTGTTACTCTGTGCTATGTCATGCCTGTAGAGCCTGCTATATATGCAGGTACATGTGTATTCCTCATTAGGAAATGTTGGTCAGTGTTGAGCCAGTCTGCCTATAGCCTGCACAGTGCTTTGTTACGTGCCTAGCAGCTTAGTGTACTTACCCAGTGTGATGTCATGTCCAGATACTTGCCAGATGTACTGCTTCCAGGCCACCATAACAGTCATGTATGTCAGACAAAGCAGTGGGATGCAGTACAGATGTATGTCAATAACTAGTGCATAGTATGCGACCATGCCACCTCCGTACCAGTGGTTATTATGTGTCAGGACAGACAGGGGTGTGTGAATGCACAACCTATGGGGGCAAACATATATCAGTAGGTACGTTTTATACCCATCTACATGGCTGTTAACATCCACATTGTCAGGCTTGGTCCACATGTCTTGCACTAAGGGGTTCTGTGCATACCTCTGGACTGTCCAGAGTGTGTCAGACTGTCCACGTATATTGGCCAATATCTATGTTGTAGTCCACAGGAGCATTACTGTACTAGCAGTGGTACTGTACTATGATGTCCTTAGGATGTCTGTCAGTAGCCAATAGCGCACATGTTAAAAGCAGATGTCATCTCCCACACACACCATGTCTGTGAAGACAATCCCTATTACAGTAGCAATAGTCTACAAATATACCTGCAATACATAGCTGACATCCCCTTGCACTATGAAGTTGGGACTATAGGGGCTGAGGTAGGGCTCCACTCCATGTTTAGGACATATGGTGAGCATATATGTATATATAATTATCCAGATATCTATATAGATATATACACATATACATATCGACATACATAGATGGATATGTATATGCACATAGATATACATATAGAAACTCAGATATATACATATACAGAGCAATATATGTCTACACGTATACAGATAGAGATACATATGCACATATATATGTATGGATATCTACATATATATTGACAGTAGTAGGTATATCAGACTGGATCTACTACTTTCGATCGACAGTACATTTGATCGAAACTCATTTGATCAACAGCACATTTGATCAAAAACCAGTATTCATGGCAATTAACAGGGATTTGTCTCCTCCCCAATGTCGTGTGACCCTGGAGTTGATATATAAAGGTAGGGCGGGTGTGGGGGACACAGTTAAAATATATACATTTTCTTTTATTTTCTTCTTTTAAAGGAAATTAGGTGGGGGGCTTCACCCCCTACCTTTATATATCAAATCCAGGTTCGCACGACTTTGGGGAGGGGGACAAATCCCTGTTAATTGCCATGAATACTGGTTTTCGATCAAATGTGCTGTCAATCAAATGAGTTTCCATCAAATGTGCTGTTGATCTAAAGTAGTAGATCCATCAGAATAGATATGTATGCACATATAGTTATAGATATCTACATATATACCAACATAACTAGCCATATATGTACACATAGGATGTGAATACATATATAGCTATATATACATATACGCATATCTATATATACATATATGTATATATATATATATATATATATATATATATATATATATATATATATAGATGTACATTCGAAAAGATGTACACATGGCCATATATATGTTGCACTATACAGATGTGTATACATATATATATATATATATATATATATATATATATATATATATATGTATATGTACATGTAGACATATATAGACCTATTATATTTATATAACCATATTCCTGTCATGTGTAAACCTCATGGTTGTGTATACCCTCCCAGATGTATCTTACTCTATGTATATGCTATGTGTACATTATGATAAAACAACATATGTGATGCAACAGTCATATTAATAACAAGGACTACACAATTTAGGAGCTAAAGGCAATTGTTCAATACTACTCAATATGTGTATTGACAGGTATATTGGTAAAACGACAGCTGTCTTCACAGTGATCATGACGTAGTGGTTAAGTGTTGTGACTTTAGTGTACAGGGACCTGCAAGGGCTGTTTATTTTGTTGCTGGGCAGAACAAGGGCTGTCAGATACAGGTTTGCACAGGTGTGCGCGAAGCTAAGCGGTGCTGAGCTATGAGTAAACATACGGACACTTACACAATGTAAGCTTTGCTTACCAATGCACAAATCAGCTCAGCTGTTGTATTGCAGCAATGTTGATACTTGCTAAGCATGGCTTTGCCCTGGTAACTGGGTCACACCATCCATTCTGATTATCTGTAATAAGTGTATGTAATGCCATGTACAATACATGCGCCTATGTGCTATCATTACAATAGCAAGGGGTGTGAGTGTCATTTGTGGGACACAGACATATATGAGGCCTGTACATCACTGTTATCCATGTGAATGTGGAACATACAGGTGTAGTAGCCCAGGGTATGTGCTGTCACACTGGCATGCAGTGTATCATGGCAGTATGACTGCTGACAGTGCTTACCCAGGCAAGAGCAGAGTGCTAAATGTAGTACTGTCAACAGGCACACCTGTGGGCATAGCTGGACACTGAAGCCTCCCTGTTATATCCCTGATATGTAAGCTGTGTCACAGTATATACCCCTTACTGGGTAATGATCCGTCATGTGGAATGTAACTGTAGACTACTGTCTGTACGGCACATTAGTGAGGCTTCTGACATGTAGGTATGGCATACATATTGTTGCCAGACGTCTATCTGTCAACACACTCATGCTACTGCATAGCTACTTACCAAGCTGATGACTGTCAGTCCCTGTACAGATGTGCAGATGGAAGCTATCCAGCTGGGATATGTACAGGCAACCTAAGCTAGGTTGACACTGACATGTCTGCCCAGATGTGTAAGAACAGACACATATAGGAGATGTCATCCTGTATGCACCACATGCCATGGGTACCTCCACTACACTACCACAGCCAACAGAACATGCTTGGGTACAGGTCTCCATCACAGACACTAACCATGTGTTGCAATGCATGTTGCATACATGTCAGCTTGATCACCTCAGTAGCCATGTGCAGGAGGCACCTGGAGGATTGGCTGATGCATGTCATTCTCACCTTGAGGGTCACCACAGTAGTGTCTGTTGATAGATTGCCCGCTGCCACCTGGCAGGTGGCAAAATACCACTGGACACGCAACCCCTACACAACCCATCTCCCCTTGGACAATAGCTAGGTACACAGCTATGACCACCTGCAGCGATGCACCCCTGTACTGACTGACACATGTGTATGTGTGCATGACTGAGTATAGCAGAGTCTGTGTGTTAACACACCTGTACTTGGGAATTCCATGAGGGTCTTCACAACCAATGCAACACCCATTGCCACAGTCAGTTGTGGCTGCTGCTGTATGGGACATTACATGTACCCTGTTAAGCTCTCCCACTTACCGGCTACACGAGCCTTGCAGTACCAGCACAACAGTGTTTTGCAAATGGGTTGATAGGCATGGGATACCCATCGTGTTCTGGCATGCGTATGTAGTTGTGCATGTCTATATATCGGTAGGGTACAGCATTCCAAGGCCACATACTCCTATTACAATACCCATTGCCACACAGTAGTACAGATAGTTTTGTTGCTGCCAATAGGTGAGGCATGACAATGCAGCACCCTACTATGCATGTGACATGTGCATTAGATGCATATCCATGTAGTACCCCTGTTGGGGTATACTATGGGTTGTAACATAGTCGCAACCAGTGTGTGATGGTAAGTATGGCAGAGTGTCATAATGGGTTTCAGGGAGTACAATATCCACTGGGGGATGTGGGTGCTGTGTACACTGTCGTTACACCAAGGTACACCCAGTATACGTCCCATGTACCACGTTATGGTTACCACTGTCACCATCAACCATGCAGGAAACTGATGCCACAATCCAAGCCAGTCATGCATGTGCTCTGTGCAGACTACCTGTAACACATTGGACACACAGTCAAGTTAGTTAGCAGCGATAGGCCTTGGTAACTTGGATGTGTGTCTGGCTGTTATGTGTCTGTTAATGTTTATATAACGGTATGTCACACTACATATTGTCCATATACACCCATTACATCCCCCATTAGCATACTACACATGTCTGGGGATGTTCTGCATGTCACATGTAACCTGGGACACACCTCACCCTGTGGTGTGTGCAATGTAAGCCACACACTTCAGCAGCACTACATAGCTAGGTAGGGGTCTAGTTCCAGTGTTGCCAAGTAACAGTGTGCATGTATGTGGATGGCCCTACATCAGGTTGCAGAGTATACACACCTCAGCTGGTCACCTGTCCATGTGGCACAGGCAATAACCGTTTTAGTAACCTGTGACATGTGTTCAACTGTACCCCAGATATGTCACAGCCATGGTGTCACCACAGTGCCATACACTATTGTGGAATATGACTGCAAACCATCCTTATGCTGACACATGCACACCTACAACACAAATGGATAACATTATAGGGACCACAATCAACCAGTGTTACTAACAGATATAATGCATCATTGCTGGATGGCTACATTACCTGCCATATATGCATTACACTTCACTCCTGATAACATGTTACACTGCAGTACTGTGGTACACTGTAGTACAGTCACCGTGTACATCAGAACCATATTAGCCTGTCTCTGCAATGATGGTATGGATGACAGGCATGTGGCACAGGTATCATCATATGCACAGGGCATCCATGTGCTGACACATGTGCACCTATAACATGAATGGATAACATGATAGAGACCACAACCAACCAGTGTTACTAACAGCTATAATTCATCATTGCTGGATGGCTACACTACCTGCCATATATACATTACACTTTACTCCTTACAACATTTTACACTGCAGTACTGTGGTATACTGTAGTGCAGTCACCACATGCATCAGAACCAAATTTGCCTGTCCCTGCATTGATGGTATGAATGACAGGGAGGTGGCACAGGTATCATCATATGTACAGGATGTGATGTTGGTTTGCCAGATGGGGAAGGTGGGCCATACATTTGACACCATATGTGTGTGGGTGAGAGGTGTACTGTGATGAGCTAGGCATGGTGATGTGGTGTGTGTAGGTATGGGGTTGCCCTTGGTGTTTTTGAATAGCGTGTGGGTATGCATGCACACAGTTCTGTCATGTGGTTGCCCTACACAGGTGTTTATGGACAGCTGCAGACTATACCTGGCAGGATGTGCAGTTCACTGCCTCCGGCCATGGACCAGTGGATTGTGCCTGCCAGGGGTTCCATGTGCATGTCCAGGTACAGGCCTTGATCTGCTACTCTCACCTGATGATGACAAATGTCCGCTGGTACCAGATCCCTCCTGGGACGGGCCAAGACCAACTGCTAGTAGCCTGCTATGGTGTGGTGTGGACAGCACCCCCCCCACAGTGCTGGGACTGGTACTGCAACTATGGGAGCCCCTTGGTGTCCTAGCACATCCACTTTGACTACCAACTGTTGGCATTGCTGACCTACGTCCACACAGTCATCATCTCACTCCCACCACATGTTCAAGCACGGACAGACCATGGTCGATGAGGGTCATAATCTCACCAGACTGTCTATCCATGAACTCAGTTAATCCATGGATGGCATCAGCCAGTTCACGGGCATTGTCATTTGCAGATGTGAGAGCAGCCCCCTGCAGCCTCAGGCCCTGTCTGTTGTAATGTTCTTTATGTGCCTGCAGCACCATGACAGCCTGAAACATGTGCCTGCTGGTACCAGCTATGTCACCTCTGCCAGGGGCATGATGTCCAGCGGCCCTACCACAAGTACCCTGGGACATCTGCCTATGTGGTGCCCTGTCGGACATCTAGCTATGTCTGCTGCGACTGGACAGAGTAGGCATGGTTACCACACTTTCCTGTTCACTGCCACCGAACGCCAGCTGTCCCTCCGCTATGGCCACTGGTGATGGGTGTGTATAGACACTGAAAATGTGTGCGAGGTTGGGATGGCTAAAAGTGTGATGTCAAATGTTGGCACAGTGTTGGCCCCTGACAATCCCACCTGTGCCTCAACAGTACTATCATAATCTTCGGTGTCTCTATGGACACCATCAGATTGCATACAGAAGGGACCCTGACCCACCTCACCACTTGTGGAGGAAAACTATAAACACACTTTAAAACCTGTACAGCATTGCCTAACAGTACACACACACACACACACACACACACACACACACACACACACACACACACACACACACACACACCTCCATAATACCAACCTGTCCATGGCTTTACAGACAGTCCCACATATATGTCCATGTGGTACCCCATCCTGCATCACACTTGTTAACATACACACATTGATACCACTCATATCAGTCCTCTAAATGCCTACACAAGCCATCACAACACAAGACCTGTTACTACTTTACTTGCCTGTCCTGTGTGTAGTGGTTTTACATGGCCTCACTGCTGTCATTCAGTATGCACCCTCTGTATATATGGATGTCATAAGCATGGCCCGTGTATGTGTAGGCTACTATGTTCTATCCATAATATTACTCACTGGTGTGTCATGTGTATGTAATGCTCAGTACATGCCAGATATGCTGCTCCTTCAGTCTTTCATGTGACGACTGTAATATTTGGATATACTCTCTGGTGAGGACTAGTATTTCCCCAATGCATCTGTAGCGATGCATACATGGGTTGTAGGTGACCTCTCTGCTGAATGTGATATTAAGGGTGTACCTGGTGTCTACCTTCCCTCTGGATGCCTTTTCCATGCTACAGACCATATTATACCATCAGCTGTCCTGTGATTACACACATGACAAGTATTCCTGGTGTGCAATGTGGCAATCCATGTACATGTACTGCATGATCCCAGAGGAAGGTACTGCTGTATGAACACCCCACAATCACACATGTGCATACACAAACACACAAGCATCCTGCATGCATCAACCTTCCTCCACTTTACCAGAGTGACCCTACAGACAAACTGATTACCCACCAGGACACGCACACACACATACAGGTGAGGTTGCACAATGAAAGTACACACAGTCCTCCTATTACCCCTCTATCAACATGCATAACATATGGTACACGACAGCACGCAATGCAGCTATAGTCAATCCATGCTGGCAACAGTATACATGTGTGTGATGCATGTGCTGTGTCACTAGGTGAAGCCCCTTTCCCTGGATACCATTGTGCCCATGAACATGGTATTTCTGTGCATCTCTTGTCCACCCTGCCATGTACTATGCACCACATCCCACAGGTGTATGGCCCATTGCTGAATGTGTACTGCTGTGTTGGTTATGTCAGCTTTAATGCTCATAGCCCCTATGTTTTCCAGCAGCACATACCAGCATCATGCAGCTGAGGTTATCCAAGTGCAACTAACTCTGGGCAAAACTGCAATCCAAATTGTAGCTTGCTACAGATCACCCACCATGCCCCAGGATTCCCACACCTCTTTTCTTGATGTACTGGAAAATATTAGGGTTCAACCAAACACCCTAATAATGGGCGATTTCAACTACTCCACCATTAACTGGGAAAACTACTCATGTACCATCTCCTCCGCTCAACATTTTCTGGAATTCATAAACTGCAATGCCCTGGATCAACTTATCCACACCTCCAGCAGGGGCAACAATATCCTAGATCTAGTCATTAACAACATGAGTGACCAGTGTTCCACACCTGAAGTCAATGCCTCATTGGTCCGATCCAACCATAAGCTAATTACCCTAGATATCCACATCCTGCCCCCACCCCCATTAAGGAAACCATGGTAAAAAATTTCTCCAAAGCCAACTTCATTCTTCTTAAGAAAGAAGTGGTGAACTTCATGACACCCATGCAGATGGACAATACAGTTACGACTACTGAATCCTACACAATTGCACTTTATAAGCACTTACATGAGTGCATGGATCATGCTATCCCAAACAGAACCAAGACGCTATCCTCCAAAAAAGGAAGCCAATCTGGTGGTCCCCTGCCATAAACAAACTGTACAACAGAAGGAGGAAACTGTTGAAAAAGAGAGTACAATCCCATGAGTGGAGGAGCTCCCTGGTCAGCCTCAGTAAGAAGCTGCAATCCCTGATAAAATCCTCCAAAGCTAGTTACAAAAACAAAATTGCCACCACTTCTAATGATAGCAACAAAGCATTCTATAGCTATGTCAAGAATCTCAATGGCAACATTCAGATCTACTCTGAGTTACAGCACAGTGGCACTAAATATACAGACCCAACTGATATTGCCAACATCCTGGCAGTTAGGTTCAGTGCTAACTTTACCCCCCTCTCACCCCCTAAACAGCCCATCTCTATACCAGAAGAATGCAAAGTTCCTGTAATCACGTCTGCACATGTAAAAACCACACTCTCCAAAGCTAAGAACACAGCATCCATGGGACCAGACAACATCCCAGGCTGCATTCTACACGAACTACAGAACGAACTGGCACCCCACCTAAGTACCATGTTCAATCATAGCCTCATCTCAGGCTTTGTGCCTGCTGAATGGCGCACAGCGATGGTTATCCCACTCCATAAGAGGGAGCCACGATGGACCCTGGGAACTACCGCCCCATTAGCCTGACGAGCCTGGTCTGCAAGGCCATGGAATGTATCATCATGGAACTTATAAACAAAGACATTGGTAATCTCCAAACTCTGGACCCCAACCAGTTTGGGTTTGTAAAAGGCAGATCATGTCTCCTAAACCTGATAGACTTCTTTGAAGCAGTCACCAAAGCTGTAGGCAACGGTAAGGTGGTTCACACAGCCTATCTAGATCTTGCCAAGGCTTTCAACACCATCCCCCACTCTGGAATTATAGATAAACTCACTAAACTAGGTATACATCCCTATGTCACAAGATGGGTTGCCAACTGCCTCACTGACAAAACCCACACAGTGAAAGTAGCAGACTCCAAATCCAACTTCAGACCAGTGACAAGTAGAGTACAACAGGGTTCAGTCCTGGGTCCTCTCCTGTTTGGTATCTACTTCTCTGAAGTACAGGCTAACACAGAAGGTGTTTGTCTAACAAAGTTCGCAGATGACTGCAAACTAGGAGCCATAATCGAAACTCCTAACGATGTGGACATCCTACAAAAGGGCCTCAGTGAGACAGATGCCTGGTGTCAAAGCCATGGCCTCAAGCTCAATGCCAAAAAGTGCATTGTCATCTCCTTTGGTAAAAACTCTGCACCCATGAACTACATCATAGACGGTAGTATACTTAACACCGAAAGTGTGATAAGAGACCTTGGGACACAGGTGGACAGTAGTCTCTCCTTTGATAATCACATTGCCACAGTAGTCAGGAAATCCTTCTACATGGTACACCTCATCACAAAAGGTTTCTCATCCTGAACAAAAGAGGTCATTGTTCCCCTGTACTCATCACTCATTAGACCCATTATAGAGTACAACGCCCCTTTTGGTATGTACCTCACAAGACATCTACAACAACTGGAAAGGCTGCAGAAATACCTCACAAAGAGGATTACCGGCCTCAAATAGATGCCCTATGCAGACCATCTCAAAAAACTCCAGCTATACTCCATCGCATATCACCTACTCAGAGTTGATCTCTGCCTAACATACAAAGCTATGTCAAACCCAGAGCTGTTGGACATGCTCCACTTAAAGAAATCCCAATCCTTCAGAGCTACACGCTCTAGGGACCTAAACCTTGTCACCACAATAAACAGTGCTGGTTCATTTCTGTGTATTTGTAAGGTTTTGTGACCGTGCACTTTGTCCTTCGTGCGTGAACTCCTTGGAACCACAATAAACAGAACATGCCAGAGGGATAGATTCTGGTCCCAGAGACTTCCCAAACTCAGGAATAAACTACCTATCTATATCAAACAAAGCTCCTCATTAGCACTCTTCAAGAAAAATCTTGATGATTGGATGGGAAGTAGGAAATTCACCCCGGGGATCACCTCTGTGGCTCTGCTCGACAGTGGCACAGGAAATTAATTTTCTTGGGTGGAAAAAGCCAGGGTACCTTTTTTGCTGGGCTTGTATATGCCCCAGGACTGATAGCCTAGTACCTACCTATGAATCTATGAACTTATGGTATGATATGTGGACAGATGTCATTTGTGAATGCCTGATGTCTGATGCACAGCTCTCAACATCATCGGACCATGTATGACCAATCCAATACTCTTACACTGACAACCATCAGAGCATACCATGGCTATAGGGGGTGTACACACCTTTATTGATTTGATGCACCCATCCTTGATCTGCCATGGGACCACATCACTGCATATCTTAGCAGAACATGAGTCTGATATGTGACATATGTCTTGTACTTTCACATGCAGTGTCTATGGAATGTGTTAGGTGTGCGGATGCTGACCACGATGCATACACACCATGTGGGGGATATGTGAGCAGATCCTTATCATGATGGTTTATCGCACCTCTTGTTGTGTGTACTACAGCAATCACTACTCCTGGCAGGGGTATACCAGCATGGGCCATCTGCATTTGCCAGTGTATGTTCAGTCTGCCCTACACATGTCCCCCTATTCTGCATGATTGCAAGGTCTACTCATGTGCACATCCCATGGTGTTCACACACTGCCATCACTATTGCGGTGGGGGTAGGGTTACAGCTGCCACAGGTCCTGAACCTGACTATGTGCAGATAGAGCCATTCTTAGCATCCTTAGGATCCCTGCTGTAGTGCACTGGTGTGTCATGCTGACACCCCCCCCTCAGACTTTTTGCAGATGCATGACAAGTAAGCCCTACACGTGTCACTTTGTAGTGTCCTATACACTGAACGCCACATGTTACAGCCTAGTCCCAGTTGATAATGTGGACTACTGTAATGCCTTATGTCATAGTGTATCTTGGCAGCAGTTGCCATTGTCCTACAGGTACATACACTGGTGTTCCACTGTATATGGGTGTTGTTCCAAACATGTCCCTACTGTAGGCCATATCTCCCACCATTATGTTACTCTCTGTGGACACATTCCACAATAACAGGATGTTAGTTATCATGCATGTGTCTGACATACCCTTCCAATACCCCATCATGGTCACCCCTGCAATGCCGTGCATTTCACAGCAACAATACGTGCACATGTACAGCATGCATTATGGGTAGGTGTCTTAAATGTATGCATGGAATATGCCATCACCATTACATGTCCGATGTGTTGGCAAGCATCTACATAAACCATACTCACCAGCTACAGGCTGCTGCCTTGGTGGTATCCCGGAGGGACCTACATAAGACGGTGAGAGATGCAATGTCAGTGGCCACACCTGTGGCAGTGCTACGAGGGGGGGGGTGCAGTATTACATTACATCAACAGTACATTTCCACAATACTACCACATCTGGAAATCTGTTTATCACTACTATTCAGCAACACAATATATATCTATGGCATGTCAGATATGCATGATCTACCTGTATAGATGTGGATGTATACACAACAGTGGTCTACTGATGTACCCTGTGTCCTTACTTGCATGCTCCTCGGCCGGTGTGTGGGTGGCACCCACCTCCACAAAGGTGTCTGGAGGTTGGTGGCTGGCCAGATGGGCAGGTGCCACAAGGATGGCCAGGAGCTCCTCCACATGTGTCAGGGGGATGGATGGCATGGCCTTCCCCTGTGGTGAGGTGATCCCCCCAGGACTGCAGCAGCATGCTGACGAGCATTGCGAAGCAAGTCAGAACAATGATGCCGGACTTGCTCATAACTGCGGTTGTTCAGTCTGACATCATTGACCCTGTGGACTAGGTTGTTCCACAGGGCGGTATGCTCCTGCTGCTCATGGGCTGGCCAGCAAAATAGGACAGGGTAGTGCTGTATTAAATGAGTGATCAGTATCTCATTTTCAGTGGCAGAATATGAAGGTAGGCGTGCATGTGACATCTTGCCTGAAAGACATAAAGATGGAAACAGGTCTGAACAACTCATACAGCAAGGTTACCACAGTTCTTAATACACATATCTGTCACCCCCCCCCCACCATATCACTGACAGCAAACTGTACACACAACTCATTAGATATAGCTACAGCTTACCTACCACCGGGACAGATATTGTATTGTACCGCACTTTCTGCTATATGTTTGTAGCCATGTTCCGTGTGTAGACACTGTCATTGCTGGCCTGTTACAGACTATTCACTTGCATGCCATTGTCAGAGCCACTATGGTCCTATATATGCCTGTGGTATGGCTGCTTTGTGATTGCTGCACATCTGACATTCTGTGTTATTGGGGATATCTATGCATGCTGTTGGACATGTTCCAGGATTGTGTAGACTATTACTACCAACATATGTTCTATAACAGCGACACAATAGTATGTATATGTACTATTGCCCAGCAGAACCACCTCTCCAAACCTATCTGCCCATGTTTCCCATCCACAGCACATGTGTGTCTCACCCTGGGGCCTCCTCATGTACTGGTCCTGCAATACCATCATGTAGAACCAATCCAGGGGATGTTGTCCCCCCACTGGTGGCACACACAGACATGTTCCTGTCCCCTAAGGTCAGGTCCAGGGTCTGTTCCATAATGGGCTCCAGAGACACATGTGGGATTTGCTACATCACTCTGAAGCACCCAGTACACATTCACAAGGCTGACATGCTCCTCCTGCTCAGCCTCCAGGCCAGGCACCTTCAGGATGTGGACTGCTGTTGTGAGTAGCAGTGAATGTGAGGCTTGTTCCTATTGTGTCCATATTGGGGCCCATGGGGTGTCCACATCACAGATCTCACACACACCATCTAGGGTGTTTACCCACATGTGTCACATACCACCCCTATAGACTGTCCACTATATCTACCAACCCTGACCACCTCCACAACTATACCTGTCATACTTCCCCATATTTCCATTCCATACTTCACAGACGAGGGCAATGTGGTCCCAACAAGGGTTTCACATGTGACATACCTGTCCATGTTGCACACACTGCCAGCTGTAGATATCTGTGTGTATTGCTGTGTGTGCTGTTTCCTCACACATAGCATGCAGCACTGTGGTAGTAATGTAGGGGACATGGATTTACATACATATATGTTTGTGAATGTGTTTGGATATATGTAGATGTGCATATAGGTATATATCTATATATGCACAGATATATGTGATTATATATGTGCTCATATATATGTCTACACATGGGTATCTGTATATTTGTGGACATACATGTAAATATATATAGATATATATTTGTTTTATATTATAGATGTGCACATATGTACACATATGCATACCTATATGTGGGGTACATTCAGACATCAGGTCCACAATTTCACAACACCTCCCTGCATAGCTGCACTGTTCTGCCTTGCTACAACAAAGACAGGTGCCACAAATGGACACAGCCTGACATTAGGGGGGTATATGTAGGACCAGATTACAGGTAACCCTGTTACATACCTATAGCATTACTGCATGCTACATTACATATTAACCTGAGTATCTTGCAAGGGATGGGCTGTGGGTCCCACATGTCCATCATAATGGCATTACTTCCACCACCAGCTATTGGCCACGTAATATCCATACTTCCCATTACACAAGAAACATTGTGATGGTTTACATCCTGTCAGTCAGTGCTGATCTGCACAGTTGATGGCTATGTCCCCTTACCCACAGGGACAGACACTATGGTCTATAGCAGTTGTTCAGTTGAACATCATTACAGCAACACCTGATGGCACATATAAATCATTCCACATCATCTATCCCATTAATATGGACCAGGTACTACATTCAATTACATGCATAAATAGTTCACATACCTGTTGAGGGAATGAATGTCTGTTGCGGATTGTTAGCTGAATGTTATTATTATTTATTTATTTTGTTGCTTTGGCTTTGGCTTTGCCTTAGTCTCTCTCTCTCTCTCTCCCTCTCTCCCTTTCTCTCTCAGTCTCTCTCCAATGGATTGAACTGCTTTGAATAGATTGCAGCATGGATTTTGTAGATGATGCACATGATCAGGTGATGGCCTCTGCACCAATCAGTGTCCTCCATTGGCTACCTGCATGCAGTTGCTGTGTAGTACTTCCAATTACTACTGTCATGGTAACCATCTACTATAAATCCCTACATCATGTAGGCATGGTCCCTTTACCTTTCCTCCGTGATGGATATCCTTCCTGTGTGTGGGCATCAGTGTTATGGACAGCAGGTAGCAATACCTTGTACAGAAGAACCTGCACTCTCAGGCCAGCTACATATTTGTAGGAGGTTCCAGAACTACAGACAGAGTGTGAGTAGAGTTGTTGTATGCATTGTATGGCACCGGTGTTACAGGGTTTGTATGTACATACCAGTTTAACTTGGAATGCAGTCTGTCTGCATAGCACTCAACTGTGGGTCTATCCTCTTGATGGCCAGAGGTGTGCCTATTATGTTTTGTCTGTCCCCCACACAGGTCTTGTGTCAGATATTTCATTGGCATTGTGTGTGTTGAGTGCTGGCAGTGCATGGCTACATTCATTTCTGTTTCTAACTTCATATTCCTGACTAAGAGTATGTTACAGACCATCCTGTAACACTAGCAACTTGCTTAGTGTATGACAACAGTTTTCCACATATGGGCCTATGCTCCAGCCTCTGTCCTCCACCCACATACCAGGCTTTGCACATATGACATACTGTCAGGGGTTGTTCTGTAGTGGGCTATGACTATGCCATGCTGCCATTCCTGCCATCAGTCCACTGCTGTTGTGTCTCCCACACATATGGTGGGGTTGGGCCCATATATGTGTGGGCTTCACCTACACAATACATGTGTGCCCTTATGCACTCCAGAGGTCAGTGTATGCAACAGTGGTATATGGCCCTGTATTATTGAGTCTGGGTGGATGCAACATAACTAACCTAGGCTGTTACAGCATGTGGGGGTATCAGGGGTAAGCTGCCTTAAGGCATCTGGATGTACATTACCATAAAATCCACCTTGTGTAAATGCAGGCCTACTGCCTCCTGCCATACAGACTGTTCTGTTTGTCAATGTGCTTGTAATGGTGTCAGTTATGCCTTGTTATGTAACACTTCCATTCCATTGGGTCAACTGAGGTCTTTACCCCTTGGGATTGTGTACAGAGTGTAGATAGAGGCTGCTGAACTATACATCTGCATTACTTACTGTTGATTGTTTGGTATCCTGTGGCTATTACTATTGTACTACTTGAAAGCCTCAGCCTGGACAGAAACATTTATAAACCTTTCGTGACTACTGTATTAGTATAGCTGTTTCACAGTTGCATTACTCTGTTTATATGGATGTCAGTGTCTAAACAGCTATATGACAAGGCATATACAACTGTAATAGTACATTAATAAAGCTTTCCCATGTATGCAAACCTGTGTGTGGTGTTATATCCTTTGACCTTTCTGTGGGTATATGTTGCAGGCAACGATTGCCATTTGTTTTGGTTGCTCATACAGTGTCCAGTGGTTAAGGAGGTAACTGCAGGCATAATGGCTGTTCCATATTGTGTGTACCTTCTACCTATGTATCTTACTATACATATCTCTGCGTGTGTATGTGTAGTTACATATATCTATATATATATATATATATATATATATATATATATATATATATGCACATATATATATATATATATATATATATATATATATATAGATATATATATATATATGTGTATGTATATCTGTATCTGCATATATGTGTCTGTGCATATGTATCCTAGAGGTGTTGATTGCTTCCACATTGTACATTCCCTATGGGAGACAGACTGTACTGCATGATATGTTACTGATACCAGCCTGACATCATACAGGTGGGATGGAGTTCTGTTAACATCTTGTGCTCATGTCGTGTCAGGTCCTGGTTATGAGATCTGCAACAGTTGGTAGTGTATTGCAGGACAGACGTGTTTGGCCGTGGGGGGAGGGGAATACCTATTCATACAAGACGTATGTTGTTTGGGACCTCTCAACCCTATTAATGGTGCATGTGGGCATATATGTTTTTGTTGTCCGTATATACCTATATAGATATATATATATATATATCCGCTTACATATATATATATATATATATATATATATATATATACATATATATGTGTATATATATATATATATATATATATATATATATATATGTATATATATATATATATATATATATATATATATATATATATATATATATATATATATATATATATATATATATATATATATAGATGTAGACATATATACCTATAGATGTATGTATATGTATGTATAGTAATGTCTTTCGGCTTTTTCCGGTTAGCAGTCACCACAGCAGAACTCCGGTCCGCACATGTTTGGCAGTGGATTTTTACAGTGCCGAGATGCCAGCCCGATGTCCTACCTTCAAAGGAGGCACACCCATTCATGCATGCACCTACCTGCATGTCTTCAACATCGGTTGACTGCGGGGAGGACATGCAGACACCACACAGAAGGTGCTCCAGCCGAGAATTGAATGGGAATACCTCTTGCTGTGAGGCGACAATGCTAACCGCTGCACCACCACTACAATTACTACAAGTATATATTTTTATATTTTTATATATATGTATATATATATATATATATATATATATATATATATATATATATGTATATGTATATGTATATATATATATATATATATATATATGTATGTATATATATATGTATATATATATATATATATATATATATATATATATATATATATATATATATATATATATATATATATATATATATATATATATATATATATATATATATATATATATATATATATATATATATATATATATATATATATATATATATATATATATATATATATATCTACATCTATAGATATGTCATATCTACTTAGGTATTAATATATATACACACACATATGTCTACATCTACTGTTGAAAGACTGGGCTGGATGATATGTTTGTGAAAACAGCAGGGTTTTGAATACCTGCCATGGCTTAGTGGTAAATCATTTTGGCTATGGTATGCAGAGTCCTGGGATCAAGAATTGCAGAGGCTGTTTATTTTGTTGCTGGGCAGAGAAAGGGCCATTGGATACAGAGTGATTAAGGCACTTTTAAGCAGTCGTAGGTGGGTTTGCGCGAATGTAAGCACTGCTAACTTCCGGTTACAGTTTCTTATACTCAGCTTCTAAATTGCTTAACCTGTGTAGACATTGCTTACCCCTGTGCAAACAGGCTTAAACCCACTTAAAGCTGCTTAAAAGTGCTTACTCCCGCTTACTCCCACACTAATTTCTTTGAAGGAAAAGAAAAAAGGGCTGATAGGAAAGTGGTGAAAAATGGGCACAAAGAGGAAAAGACAGTAGGGATAATAGCTATGGATGTACAGGAAAGGTGTAGGGAAGGTCCATAGCTGCCCATTTTTTCTACAGCAACAGCTGTACATATACACTGAATTTGGAGGAAGATTTACCACTCAAACCCCTTGGAGAGGGATGAGGACAACAATAATAAGTTGTGATGCCAATTAGACCAGATTACACATGTCCAGTGGACATGTGTACGAAATGGACAGCTATGTATGGGGTCAGAATTTTTGGGGGGAACATATTGCCCTTTTTTTTTCAGGTGAGAGTGGGATGTTGGGATGGGATAGTAGGTATATTTGGGGAGGTAGGTTGGGTAGGTTAACAGGCAAGACAAATAATACACATGCAGAGGCAGTATATGACACATGTGGGGTTAAACACCTTGATGGGGAGGGGTTGTTGGGAAATTGGAAGCCCATGAGCCTCCTAATGGAAACAGTGGGACTGAGGTTTCCACCCATGGGCAGTCACCACTGCATCTTCACAGCCCCGAAGGTGGCTGTGCTGGGGACTGAGTTACAGAGCCAGGCTGACCCTCTAGTCGCAACACACGGCCCTCGAGCTGGCATAGCAGATCTCCAAACTGCTGGTTGAGCTTGCTATGCACCACGACCCAGACCTGGTGACAGGTGACAGGTTCCTGTATGTGCCCGCTCCCAGGGTGGGGGTGAGCCCCATCCCCTGAGGCAGTTCCACCTGAAGGTGGTGCCGGACCAATGGAAGAAGAAGCCCTGGGTTGGGCCCAGACATGCTGGTTCCCAGTGCCATGGCCAGCTGAGGTGGGACAGGTTGGTCCGCTGGGACCAGCTTTCCCAAATGTGCTACAGTGTTTAGATTTTATCATCATATGTGGGTTAGTAATACTCAACACATTCCAGGGTTATGTATAACAGCATGCATAGATATTCCCATTAACCCAGACACCAGATACGGAACAGTTGCATAGCAAATGGAACACATGCATATATGGGACCACAGTGGTAATAACAATGGCATGCAGGTACATTGATGGCACCATGCCACCAATGTTGGAATAATTCAATAAAGCGCATGCATGGAAACAAATTTAAATATTTAGCAACTAATAGGACATAAACAGAACAGTGGAGTCATTACATACTGGTTGAGGTGGGTATGTAGTTTATTGTTTTAGATATGGCAGGGGGAAGAGAAATATGTCAATTAACAACTAGTATATTCCTGTAGTCCACAGTACTTTCCTAGTCAGTGCTGTTATCTGCACCTTACAAGTACTACTACACTACCCTATAGCCTTAGTTTGGACAGTGATATGGCTGTCGTCATCGTTAGACATGAACTGGCTTTGCCTGCAGTTTACACCTCTTACCTGGTATACCTGTGGAGGAAATGTTTGTTGACACTAACTGTTTCTACACATACTCCCAGATTCCGGGTTGATGTTGTGCACATAGCTGTCTATCTCTTTCTGCACAGACTCTGGCCATGTCTTGACCACATGCAAGTGTACTGGGACATATCTAGACTATTGCTCTCTTCAACCTTTAGTGACTTACCACACACATATACATGCTTTCTTACACAGTTATATTATGTAGCATAGTGTAGGTGACAGTGATCAGTGATTTTTTATTATTCAGAGAAACTGCAACACTCACAATTCCTTACAATACCAGAGTAAACAGTACCAGTACAGGGTATCAAGGTTTTTATTTCATGGCACAGTGTTAGTATTTGACGTACCTGTGGGAGCAATGATTGTCTGCACTACCTGAATGTTGCCACACAGTCCCAGATTACACATTAGTATTATGCACATACATCTCACTCTGTTACTGTACACACTCTGGTCACAGTGGGACAACATGGGGTGTAGATAGGACATACTTGGCTTATTACTCTCATAACAGTTTCGGGAATTGCTAGATTGACAGGTTTGTTTTCACAGATGTGTGACAATCAGTTGTATTCCCTGCTTGCTGCCTAAACATCTGGGATCATCCCACACATGCTTCCCAGGGGGACAGGGTGACAGGCAGCAGATATGGGTCCATATACTGGACATTCTGGTCTTATCTGTACAGTAGTGAGGTATGATTCTGTATGCAGTCTAATTCCACTCCCAGGATTCAGATCACGTCAGGCACCACTATGCCGACCTGAAGCGGCATAAAGTGGACCTCTTGGAGGAGTGGCTCCAAGAGGCTAGAGTGGCAGGGGATGCTCCAGCAGTGTGTAAGTATCACCCCAGAATGTGTGTAATTGCCAGCTCAGGTATATCATGGATAGATATGGCTAAATATTCCAATTATGTCCCCCATAGCTGCAATGGAGTGAGCTGCGAACCAGAAGGCCCACATCTGTCACATGGCGAGGTTGCAACGTGAGGCAGGTGAGTAATACTCATGCATTTACTGTCATAAGAAATAAAACTAAAAGTAGTAGTAAATTAATTGCCTGTATAAAACATGTATTGTTCAAGGCAAGTACTGCATACACTAGAGAATATGGCAGGAATAGTCTCAAATTGTTTGTATGCCAATAAAAGTGTAATATTCTGACAAAACAGGTCTAACTGCTGGATTGCATGTGTATATTCTGGTATATGGTAATGCAGATTTGCAATCATGTAATAGTACTGTTGTATTCAGCACTATTACCCACACCGTGCACCATAAATTTAATGTGTAGGAATGCCTGTATATGACAGATGTAATCCCCAGAGACCAGTTAGTACAACTGAGAGACACGTAGATAGTAAACAGGGAAAATGCAGACAAAAAAAACTGAATAGCACTTGCAACTGAGATGTGAACTGTTGTTCTTTTAGCACACACAGCCATGGTTTGAATCCTGCCAGTGGTAGTAGTCTGCATATAGAATCATATCCCACAGCTGTACAGATATGTCCAGAATGTATATTAATGCAGCCCATATCTATTGCCTATCAAACTGTCCCCCTGGGAAATCAATGGGATGATCCCAGACATATAGGCACCTAACAGGAAATACAGCTGATTGACACACTGCTATGAGAACAAAGCTGGCACACAAACAACTCCCCAATACCTTATGTGACTAACAAGCCATGTATGTCCCATTTACACCCCAATTTGTCAAGCTGTGGTCAGAGTGTGTACAGTAACAGAGTGAAATGTATGTGCATAATAGTAATGTGGGATCTGGTAATGTGTGGGAACATTCAGGTAGTGCTAATAAACATTCCTGCCACAGGTCTGTCAGATACCAACACTGGACAGAAATACAAGAATGATATGCATTTGTCTGAACAATGAGGTATTGCACATCACTGTCACCCACACTGTCCTTCAACATATAATGGCCTAGGAAATCTGTATATGAGTGTTGTAATACAAGGTCAGAATGCATAAGCACAGGAGATTAATATGACAGAAAGCAGACTGGAGATATACAGCAATATCTATATAGCAGACATAACTGTGATGGACAGTGTTTAAGTTGTAGCAGACACAGCCATGGTCTGAATCCTGGGAGTGGAATTAGACTGCATACAGATTCATACCCCACAACTGTACAGATGAGGCCAGAATGTCCAGTATATGTGCCCGTATCTGCTGCCTGTCGCCCTTTCCCCCTGGTAAATCTGTGGGATGATCCCAGATGAGTAGCCAGCAAACAGGGAATACAAGTGATTGTCAAACATCATGAGAACACACCTGTCACTGTAGCAACCCCCAAAACTGTTAGGAGAGTAATATTTCAGGTATGTCCTATCTGCACTCTCATGTTGTCAAGCTGTGATCAGAGTGTGTACAGTAGCAGAGTGAGATGTATGTGCATAATACTAATGTGTAATCCGGAACTTTGTGTGACAACAGTCAGGTAGTGCTAACAAACATTGCCCCCACAGGTACGTTGGATATGAACACTGTGCTGAGAAATACAGACCATTATAACCTGTATTGGTACTGTTCAGTCTGGTATTGTAGGGAATTGTGAGTGTTGCAGTTTCTCTGACTAATAAAGTATCACTGATCGCTGTCACCCACATTGTGCTACATAATATAACTGTGTAGGAAAGCATGTATATGTGTGTGTCGGATCAGTAAAGGTGGAAGAGGACAATATTCTAGATATGTCCCGGCACACCAGCATGTGGTCAACACATGGCCAGAGTCTGTGCAGAAAGAGTTGGATAGCTATGTGCAAAACAACAACCCTGAATCTGGGACTATGTGTAGAAACAGTTAGTGTGAACAAACACTCTCTCCACAGGTATGTCAGGTAAGAGGTGTATACTGCAGCTAAATCTGGTTCATGTGTAATGATGATGACAGTCATATCACTGACCAAAGTAAGGCTATATATAGGGTAGTGTAGTAAGTCTTGTAAAGTACAGATAACAGCAATGACTAGGAAAGTAATGTAGACTACATGAATATACTAGTTGTTAATTGACAACCCCCCACAATATCTCCAACAATAATTAACATCATCAACATACCCACCCTAACTGGTATGTAATGACTCTGATAATGTCCATTTGTTTGATAAATATTTTCATGGTTCCCATGCATGTGGTATATTGAATAATTCCAACATTGGTGGCATGGTGCCATCAATGTGCCTGCATGCTGTTCTTATTACCACTGTGGTCCCATATATGCATGTGTTCTGTTTGCTATGCAACCATTCCTTATCTGCTGTCTGGCTTAATAGGAATATCTATGCATGCTATTATACCTAACTTTGGAATGTGTTGAGTATTACTAACCCACAAATGATGATGTAATCTAAACACTAAAGCATGCTTTGGAAGGTCAGTCCCAGGGACCCACCTGTCAAACCTCAGCTGGCAATGGCACCGGGCACCAGCATGTCTGGGGCCAAACCCGGGACCAGCCTGTCTGTTGGACCTGCACCACCTTTGGGTGGAGCTACCTCAGGGGATGGGGCTCATCCCCCCAGAAGTGGACATGGACAGGCACCTGTCACCCATCCCCAGGTCAGGGTCTGGTGCGTAGAGTGATCATTGGGCAGTTTGTTGATGTTCTACGCCAGCTTTAGGGCCACATGTCATGATTAGAGAGTCAGCCTGGCTCTGAGACTCAGCCCCCAGCACAGCCACCTTCAGGGCTGTGAAGGTGCAGTGGTGACTCCCCATGGGTGGGGACCTCAGTCCCACTGTTACCACTAGAGGGCTTGTGGGCTTCCGATATCCCAACACCCCTCCCCATCAAGGTGTTTAACCCCCACATGTGTCATATACCACCCCTGTATGTGTCTTGTTTGTCTTGTTTGTTAACCTACCCAACCTACCTCCCCAAATATACCTACTACCCCTCCCCAACATTCCACTCTCACCTAAAAAAAAGGGGGGCAATCTGTTCCCAAAACAAAATCTCGCCCAATACATAGTTGTCCATTTCACACATGTGTCCACTGGACACATGTAATCCGGTCTAATTGGCATCACAACTTATTATTAATGTCCTCACACCTCTCCCAGAGGTTTGACTGTCCAAATTTACCTCCAAATACAGCGTATATGCACAGCTGTTGCTGTAGAAGAAATGGGCAGCTATGGACCTTCCCTACACCCTTCCTGCACATCATTGGCTATTTTCCCTACTGTCATTCCCTCTTTGTGCCCCATTTTTCACCACTTTCATATCAACTCCTTTTTCTTTTCTTTTAAAGAAATTAGTGCAGGGGTAAGCGGCAGTAAGCACTTTTAAGCAGCAGTAAGCAGGGTTAAGCCTGTTTGCATGGGGGTAAGCAATGCCTACACAGGTTAAGCAATTTAGCAGCTGAGTATAAGAAACTGTAACCAGAAGTTAGCAGTGCTTACCTCCATGCAAACCAGCTTACAACTGCTTTAAAGTGCCTTAATCACTCTGTATCCAACTGTCCGTGTTCTGCCCAGCAACAAAATAAACAGCCACTAAAAGGCTCGAACCCAGAACCATGCACACCATAGACAAAGTGATCTAAACTAAGCCATGACAGATATGCATAAATCTGATGTTTTCAGAAACATATCATCCAGCCTAGTCATGCAACAGTACAGAGAATATATTCCAACATTTAGATGTATCGTGTGTGTGTGTAAATATGTTAATATCTAAATAGATACAACATATCTATATATGTAGATATATATATATATATATATATATATATATTTATATATATATATATATATATATATATATATATATATATATATATATATATTTATATATATATATATATATATATATATATATATATATATATACACACACACACACACACACACAAATATATATCTATATATATATATGTATATATGTGCGTATATATATATATATATATATATATATATATATATATATTTAGAAATATATACATATATATAAAAATATATGAACATATATACATGCAAACACCTACATCAACACATATATATGTCTACACCTATATGTCTGCATATACACAGCAGGTTACATATATGTATGCAGATATATATCTATGTAGGTATTTACGGACATAGTTATATATATGTAAGCAGATAAATATATCTATATAGGTATATATCGCCATACATCTGTAGATAGCAATGGTAGATTAACTAAAACATATATGTCCACATGCACCGTTAATGGGGTTGAGAGGTCCCAAGCAATATACGGCTTGTACGAATAGGCATACCCACCCACAGCCAAACACATCTGCCCTGCAATACATTACCAAGTGTTGCAGATCCCATAACCAGGACCTGACACAGCATGGGCACAAGATGTTAACAGTACTACATCCCAGCTGTATGATATCAGGCTGGTATTGGTAACATATCACGCAGTACAGTGTGGCTCCCATAGGAAATGTAAAACGTGGAAGCTATCAACATCCCCAGGATACATATATACAGACACATATATGTAGATACAGATATACACACACACACATATATATATATATATATATATATATATATATATATATATATATATATACATGTGACTACACATACACATGCAGAGATATGTACAGTAAGATACATATGTAGAAGGTGCACACAATATGGAACAGCCACTATACCTACAGTCAACACCTTAACAACTGGACACTGTATGGGCCACCCATACAAATGACAATCATTGCCTGCAACATATACCCACAGAGAGGTCATAGGAAAAAACACACATACAGGTTTGCCAAAATTGAAAACATTTATTTGTGTACTATTACAGTTCTATATGCCATGTCATATAGCTGTTCAATCACATCCATATAAACAGAAATGCAACTGTGAAACAGTTATACTAATACAGTAGTCTGGAAAGGTTCACAACTGTTCCTGTCCAGGCCAAGTCCTTCAAATTGTACTATAGTAAAGATAGACTGGGCCACAGGATACCAAACAATCAACAGTAGGTAATGCAGGTGCATAGTTCAGCAGCCTCTATCTACACTCTGTACAAAATCACTAGGTGATAAAGACTTCAGTTGACCAAATGGGATGTAACTGTTACATAACAAGGCATAATTGACACCATCACAAGCACACTGACAAACAGAACAGTCTGTATGGCAGGAGGCGGTAGGCCTGCATTAACCCAATTTATGTAAGTAATGTAAACAGAGGTGAAGTATATGGTACTGTACATCCAGATGCCTTAAGGCAGCTCACCCCTGCTACCCCCACAATTTGTAACAACCTAGGTCATTTATGGTGCATCCCCCCAGACTCTATAATACAGGGCCATATACCACTGTTACATACACTGGCCTCTAGAGTGCATAAGGGCACACATGCATTGTGTAGGTGAAGCCCACACATATATGGCTCCAGCCCCACTGTATGTGTGGTGGATACAACAGCAGTGGACTGATGGCAGCAATGGCAGTGTGATATACTCACAGCCCACTACAGAATAACTCCTGACAGCATGTCATATGTGCAAAGCTTGGTATGTAGGTGGAGGACAGAGGCTGGAACACAGGCCCATATGTGGAAAACTGTTGCCATACACAAAGCAAGTCACTGGTGTAACAGGATAGTCTGCAACATACCCTTAGGCAGGGAAGTGAGGTTAGAAACATAAATAGATGTAGCCATGTACTGATAGCACTCAACACACACACTGCCAGTGAAATATCTGACACAGGACCTGTGTGGTGGACAGACAAAACATGATAGGCACACCTCTGGCCACCAAGAGGATAGGCCCACAGTTGAGAATTATGCAGACAGACTGCATTCCAAGGTAAACTACTATGTACAGACACACACCCTGTAACACCAGTACTATACAAAGCATAACACAACTCTACTCGCACTCTGTAGTTCTGGATCCTCCTACAAATATGTAGTTGGCCTGAGTGCACCAGTTCTCCTGTAAGAGGTATTGCTACCTGCTGTCTGTAACACTGATACCCACACACAGGAAGGATGTCCATCACACAGGAAAGGTAAAGGGACTACGCACATATGATGTAGGGATTTATAGTAGGTGATTGCCATGATAGTGGTAATTGGAAGTACTACACAGCAAGCTGCATGCAGTTAGCAAGTGGAGGATACTGAATGGTGCACAGGCCATCACCTGATCATGTACATCACCTACTAAAGCCAGACTGTAATCTATTCAAAGCAGCTCAATCCATTCACTGGAGAGAGAGAGACAGACAAACAGACAGACAGAAAGAGAAAGAAAAAAAAGCTCTTCAAACTAACAGCTGAAGTCACAGGCATTTAGCCAGCTGCCATTCAACAAGACATAATTTCCCACAACAGGTACGTGAAGTATATATACATGTAATAGAATGTAGTACCTGGTTCATCATAATGGGATAGATGATGTGGAATGAGTTATATGTGCCATCAGGTGTTTTGATGATATTCAGCTGAACAACTGCTATGGACAGTAGTATATGTCACTGTGGGTAGTGGGCCAAAGCCGTTAACTGTGCAGGTCAGCACTGACAGACAAGATGTAAGCCATCATAATGTGTGTTGTGTAATGGGAAGTATGTATATTAAGTGGCCAATAGCTGGTGGTGGAAGTAATTCCATTATGATGGACAGGTGGGAGCCATGGCCCACCGCTGGCAGGATACTCAGGTGAATCTGTAATGTAGCATGTTGAAATACTATAGGTGTGTAATAGGGTTACATGCAATCAGGTCCCACATATATGCCCCTGATGTCAGGCAGTATCCATATGTGGCACCTGTCTGTGTTGTAGCAAGGCAGAACAGTGCAGATGTGCAAGAAGGTGTTGTGAGATTGTGGAGTTGATATCTGAATGTACCCCACATATAGGTATGCATATGTGTACGTATGTCACATATATAATATATAAAGATATATATATATATATATATATATATATATATATATATATATATATATATATATCAGCATATCAGCATGTATGTCCAGAAATATACATATACCCATGTGTAGACATATATATGTGCACATATATACATCACATATAGCTACACATATATAGATATATACCTATATACACATGTCTACATATATACAAACACACACACAAACATATATGTATGTAAAGACATGTCCCCTATATCACTAACACAGTGATGTTTGCTATGTATGAGGCAGCAGCACACATAGCAATACACACAGGTATCTACAGCTAGCATTGTGTGCACTATGGATGGGTATGTCACATGTTAGTCCCTTGTTGGCACCACATTGCCTCTATCTGTGAACTATGCAATGGGAATATGGGGAAGTATGTCAGTTACACATGTGGAGGTGGTCTGGATTGGTAGATATAGAGGACAGTCTACAGGGGTGGTATGTGACACATGTGGTGGATAAACACCATGGATGGTGTGGATGGTCTGTGATATGGACGCCCCATGGTCCCCAATATGGGTACAATGGGAACAAGCCTCCCACCCACTGCTACTCATAACAGCAGTCCACGTCCTGAAGGTGCCTGGTCTGGAGGCTGGGCAGGAGGAGCGTATTGGCCCTGTGAATGTGCACTGGGTGCCTCAGACTGATGTAGCACATCCCTCATGTGTATTTAGAGCCCAGTATGGAACAGACCCTAGACCTGAGTTCAGGGGACAGGAACATGTCTGTGTGTGCCCTGAGTGGGGGGGGGGGACACAAAGCCCCTGGGTGGCTCTACCTAATGGTATTGCTGTAACAGTACATGAGGAGGCCCCAGAGTTCAGGGGACAGGAACATGTCTGTATGTGCCCTGAGGGGGAGGCAAAGCCCCTGGGTGGTTCTTCCTAATGGTATTGCTGTAACAGTACATGAGGAGGCCCCAAGTTGGGACACACATGTGCTGTGGCCAGGTATCATGGGCAGATGGGTGTGGAGAGGTGGATCTCCTGGCCATTAGAACGTATACATTTTATTGTGTCACTGTTATAGAACATTTGTTGGTAGTAATAGTCTACACAATCCTGGTACATCTCCAACAGCATACATAGATATCTCCAATAACACAGACTTTCAGATGTGCAGCAATCTCAGAGCAGCCATACCACTGGCATATATGTAACCATAATGGTCCTGACAAATGGCATGCAGGTGAATAGTCTGTAACAGGCCAGCAATGATAGTGTCCACAGAGGGGACATGGCTACAATCACATAGCAGAAGGTGTGGTACAATACAATATCTGTCCAAATGGTAGCTGTAGCCATACCTAATGAGTTGTGTGTACAGTCTGTTGAAGCTGATATGATGGGGGTGACAGAGATATGTATTACAAACTGTGGTAACCTTGCTGTATGAGTTGATCAGACTTGTTTCCATCTTTATGTCTTTCAGTCAAGATGGCACATGCACGGTTGCCCACCTATTCCAATGCTGAGAATGACGTGTTGATAGCACACAAGATCCAGCACTATGCACTGCTGTTTGGCAGGCATGCACATGAGCAGCAGGAGTGGACCACCCTGAGGAACAACTTAGTCCACAGGGTCAATGATGTCGGATGGCACAACCGTAGTTATGAGCAGGTCTGGCATCATTGTACTGACCTGCTTCGCAATGCCTGTCGGCATGCTACTGCAGTCTGGAGGGATCACCTCACCAAGGGGGGGGCCCATGCCATCCATCCCCCGACATGTGTGGAGGAGCTCCTGGCTAGCCTCTTGGCACCTGCCCGTCCGGACAACAAACAACCACTGGACCCTTTGTGGAGGTAGGTGTCACCAACACACTGGTCAAGGAGCATGCAGATAAGGACATAAGGCACATCAGTTGACCACTGTTGTGTAAACATTCGCGTTGGTACAGGTAGAGCATGCATATCTGACATATCATAGATATATTGTGTTGCTGCATTGTAGTGATAAACAGATGTCCAGATATGGTAATATCGTGGGAATGTACCGTTGAAGTATGGTAGCACTGCACCAAGCCTGTAGCAGTACCACAGGTGTGGCCACTGACATTGCATCTCTCACCCACTTGTGTAGGTCCCTCCAGGATAACAAAAAGGCAGCAGCCTGTAGCTGGTGAGTATGTTTTATGTAGATGCTTGCCAACACACCGGGCATGTAATGGTGATGTTATATTCCATGCACACATCTAACACACCTACCCTGAATGAATGCTGCACATGTGCATGTGTTGTTGCTGTGAAATGCATGGTCTCACAGGGGTGACCATGATGGGGTATTGGAAGGGTATGTCAAACACCTGCATGATAACTAACATCCTGTCATTGCAGAATGTGTCCACAGGGAGTAACATACTGCTGGTAGACATGGCCTACAGTAGTGATATGTTCTGAACAACACCCATATACAATGCAACACCAATGTATATACCTGTAGGACAATGGCAACTGCTGCAAAGATACACTATGGAATAAGGCATTACAGTAGTCCTCATTATCAGCTGGGTCTAGACGGCAACATGTGGTGTTCAGTGTATGGGACACTGCAAAGTGACATGCATGTGTAGCGCTTACTTGTCATGCATCTGCATTAAAGCTGAGGGAGGGGGGTCTCACCATGACACACAACTGCACAGCAGCAGGGATCCTAAGGATGGTAGGAATGGCTCTAACTGCACATAGTCATATTCAGGACCTGTGGCAGCTGTAACCCTACCCACACAGCAATAGTGATGGCAATGTGTGAACACCATGGGATGTGCACATGAGTAGACCTTGCAATCATGCAGAATAGGTGGACATGTGTAGGGCAGTCTGAGCATACACTGGCAAATGCAGATGGCCTATACTGGTATACCCCTGCCAGGAGCAGTGACTGCTGTAGTACACACAACATGAGGTGTGATAAACCATCATGATAAGGGTGTGCACACATATGCCCACATGGTGTGTATGCATTGTGGTCAGCAGTCTAACACAATCTGTAGACACTGCATGTGAAAGTACAGGACATATGTCACATACCAGGCTCGTGTACTGCTAAGATATGTGGTGATGTGGTCCCATGGTAGATCAAGGACGTGTGTGTAAAATCAATAAAGGTGTGTACATCCCCATAGCCATGGTATACTCGGATGGTTGTCAGTGTAAGAGTATTGCAGTGGTCATACATGGTCTGTTGATGTTGACAGCTGTAAATCAGGCATCAGGCATTCACCAATGACAACTGTTCACATATCATCCCAGGTATGTGTTGCTGAAAAATATAGGGGCTTTGAGAAGTAAAGCTGACATAACAGACACAGTAATACACATTCCACAATGGGTTGTACACCTGTGAGTTGTGGTGCACAGTACATGGCAGGGTGCAGAACAGGTGCACAGAAATACTGTGTACATGGGTGCAGTGGTATCCAGGGGAAGGGGCATCACCTAGTGACACAGCACATGCATCACACACATGTATACTGTTGCTAGCATGAATTGACTATAGCTGAACTGCATGCTATTCTGTACCACATGGTCTGCATGTTGGCAGATGGGTAATAGGAGGACTGTGTATACCATCATTGTGCAACCTCACCTGTATGTGTGTGTGTGCATCCTGGCGGTTAGTTAGTTTGCCTGCAGGGTCAATCTGGTGAAGTGGAGGGAGGCAGATGCATGTAGGATGCATGTGTGTGTTTGTGTGTGTGGCCAAGTATGCACATTTGTGATTGTGGGGTGTTCATATGGCTGTACCTCCCCTTCGGACCATGCAGTACATGGAAATGGACTGCCGCATTACACACCAGGAATACCTGTCATGTGTGTAATCACAGGGCAGCAAATAGTATAATATGGTCTGTAGCATGGAACAGGCAACCAGAGGGAAGGTAGACTCCAGGTACACACTTAATATCGCAGTCAGCAGAGAGGTCACCTACAACCCACATATGCAGCTCTACAGATGCATTGGGGAAGTACTAGTCAACACCAGGGAGTGTATCCAAATATTACAGTATTCACATGATGGGCTGATGGAGCAGCATATCTGGCATGTACTGAGCATTATATACATGACACACCAGTGGGAGGTATTATGGATACAACGTAGTAACTCACACATATAGAGGCCATGCATATCATTTCCAGGCATACAGATGGTCCAAACCGAATGACAGCAGTGAGGCCATGTAACTACACTACACACATGTCAGGCAGGTAACGTAGCAACAGGCCTTGTGTTGTGGCCACTTGTGTGGGCATTTAGAGGACTGTGATGTTAATGAGTGGTATCAATGTGTGTATGTTAACAAGTTTGATGCAGGATAGGGTAACACATGGACATATCAGTGGGACTGTCTGTAAAGGCATGGACAGGTAGGTATTATGGAGGTGTAAGTGTACTGTTAGGCAATGTTGTACAGGTTTTAAAGTGCATTTATTGTTTTCACCACAGGTGGTGAGGTGGGTCAGGGCCTCTCCTGCATGCAATCTGATGTATGTGTCCATACAGACACTGATGATGATGATGACGATAATAATGTTGAAGCACAGGTGGGGTTGTCAGGGGCCATCACTGCACCAATATTTGAGATCCCTGTTTTAGCTACCCCACACCTGCACACAGTTTCAGTGCCTATACTCACCCCATCACCAGTGGCCATAGTGGAGGGACAGCTGGGATTCAGTGGCAGTGCACAGGAAAGTGTGGTAACCATGCCTACTGTGTCCAGTCACAGCAGGCATAGCCAGATGACTGGCAGGCCACCACATAGGCAGATGTCCCAGGATGCTCATGGTAGGGCCACTGGATATCATGCCCTTGGCAGAGGTGACATAGTTGCTACCGGCAGAAGCAAGTTTCAGGCTGTCAATGCAGTGCAGGCACGTATAGAACCTTACCACAGACAGGGCCTGAGGCTGCAGAGGGCTGGTCTTGCATATTCAAATGACAATGACCGTGTACTGGCTGGCGCCATCCGTGGATTAACTGAGTTCATGGATAGATGGTCTGGTGAGATGATGGTCCTCATCAGCCATGATCCGTCCATGACTGAATGTGTGGTGGGAGTGTGGCTCCATCCATGTGGACATAGGCCAACAATGCCAACAGCTGGTAGTCAACATGGACATGCCAGGACACCAAGGGGCACCTGCAGTGGCAGTAGCAGCCCTGGCAGTGCGGGGGGGGGTGCAGCTTATTCCACACCACAGCAGGCCATGTTCATGTGCTCCTGGACAATCCCAGGAGGGACCTGGTACCAGCAGACAAATGTCATCAGCAGGTGTTGCAGGGAGTAGAGTGTGAGGCATATTTGGCAGGTAATGTAGCCATCCAGCAAAGATGCCTTATAGTTGTCAGTAATGCTGCTTGGTTGTGGTCTCTATAATGTTATCCATTTGTGTTGTAGGTGTGCATGTGTCAGCACTAGGATGCCTTGTGCATATGATGATACCTGTGCCCCATCCCTGTCATCCATACCATCGATGCAGGGAGAGGCTGATATGGTTCTGATGCACATGGTGACTGTACAACAGTGTACCACAGTAATGCAGTGCAATATGCTGTAGGGAGTAGAGTGTGAGGCATATTTGGCAGGTAGTGTAGCCATCCAGCAATGATGCATTATAGCTGTTAGTAACACTGGTTGATTGCAGTCCCTATAATGTTATCCATGTGTGTTGTAGGTGTGCATGTGTCAGCACGAGGATGGTCTGCAGTCATATTGCACAATGGGGTATGTCACTGTGCTGACACCATGGCTGTGATATATCCGGGCTACAGTTGAACACATTTCATAGGTTACTAAACTGGTTATTTCCTGTGTTACTTGGACAGGTGGCCTGCTGAGGCATGTATACCCTGCAACCTGATGTACACCCATCCAAATACACACACACTGTTACTTTCCAACACTGGGACTAGACCCCTACCTAGCTATGTCATGATACTGACGTGTGTGGCTTACATTGCACACACCACACAGTGTTTAGGGTGAGGTGTGCCCCAGGTTACATGGTACATGCAGAACATCCCCCAACATGTACAGTATGCTAATGGGGGATGCAATTGGTGCATTTGGATGATGCGTAGTGTGACATACCATCATATACACATTTACAGACACATAAGAGCCAGACACACATCTGAGATACCAGGGCCTATCGCTGCTAACTAACTTGACTGTGTCTCCAATGTGTTACAGGTAGGCTGCACACATCACATACATAACTGGCTTGGATTGTGATAACAATTACCTGTATGATTGATGGTGATAGTGGTAACCCTAATGTGGTACATGGGACATATACCTGGTATACCTTCGTGTAATAGTGTGCACCACACCCACATTCCCCCCTGGATATTGTACTCCCTGAAACCCATGATGACACTCTGCCATACCCACCATCACACATTGCCCACAACTGCGATACAACCCATAGTATACCCCAACATTGGTACTACAGGGATATGCATCTCATGCACATGCCACACACATAGTAGGGCATCAATCAAGCATAGGTTGCCTGTACATATCACAGCCAGATACCTGCCATCTGCACATCTGTATAGGGACTGACAGTCATCAGCTTGGCAGGTAGCTATGCAGTAGCATGAGTGGGTTGACAGACCAGTAAGGGGTATATACTGTGACACAGCTTGCACACCAGGGATACAACAGGGAGGTCTCAGTGTCCAGCCATGCTTGCAGGTGTGCCTGTTGTCAGTACTACATTAAACAGTCTGCTCTTGCCTGGGTTAGCACTGTCAACAATACTACTGCCATGATACACTACATGCCAGCGTGAGAGCACGTACCCTAGGCTACTACACCTGTATGTAACACATTTACATGGATAAGAGTGCTATACAGGCCTCATATATGTCTGTGTCCCACAGATGACACTCACACCCCTTGCTACTGTAATGACAGCACATAAGAGCATGTATTGTACATGGCATTACATACACTTATTACAGGTTATCAGACTGGGTTGTGTGTCCTGGTAACCAGGGCTAAGCTATGCATAGCAAGTATCAACATTGCTGCAATATAACAGCTAAGTTAATTTGTGCACAGGCTAGCACTGCCTACACTATATAAGTGCTTGTACATTTACCCATAACTTAGCACTGCTTAGCTTCATGCAAACCCACACAAATGTGCTTAAAGCTGCTTAAAACTGCTTTAACCACTCTGTATCCGACAGCCCTTGTCCTTCCCATAACCAAAACAAATGAACAGCCCTTGGAGGTCTTGAACCCAGGACCCTTTACACTGAAGTCACAGCACTTAACCACTATGCCATGCCCACTGTGAAGAATGCTGGTGCTTAAACCAATATAGCTGTCAATGCACATATTGAGTAGTATTGAACATTTGCCTGTAGTTCCTACCTTGTGTAGGAACCCGTGTGTATTTCCTCCGGGTGCTCCGGTTTCCTCCCACATTACAAAGATATGCATCTGGAGCATTTCTCCCTGGTCCTTCGCTGAAAATTGGATTTGTTCCAAGTCGGACTTTCCCGGTTAACAAATGTTAAATAAATAAATGAATAAAATAAAAAAATAAAATTGTGTAGTTCTTGTTATTAATATGACTGTTCCATCACATATGTTGTTTTATCATAATGTGCTAATGTGCACATAGCAGATACATACAGAGAGATACATGTTGGAGGGTATACGTATGACAGGAATATAGTTGTATACATATCATAGGTATATATATATATATATATATATATATATATATATATATATATATATATATATATATATATATATATATATATATATAGACATGCACATGCACATGTATACTCATACATATGTCTGTATACACAACTGTATAGTGCTACATATATATGGCCATGTGTACATCTCTTTGTATGTACATATGTATATATATATATATATATATATATATATATATATATATATATACACACACACACACACACATATATGTATATATACATATGTGTATATACAGGTATACGTATATAGATATATGTGTATATAACTATCTATGGATGCACATCCTATGTGTACAGATATGCCTAGTTATGTTGGTGTATATGTATAAATCTATAACTATATGTGCATACAGTGATATACCTACTACTGTCAATTTATCTGCAGCTATCCATACATATATGTGCATATGCAGCACTATCTGTATATGTGTAGACATATATTGCTCTGTATATGTATATGTAAAATACAGAAACCTGATCTCACCACGATGTAGTCAGTTAATAAGCTGAAATGCAGATACTGTTCCAAAATATAATCAATGAAAGTATAAAACTCTTCTTTAATGTAGATACAAGGTAAGGTAAAAAAGCGCGTCACAGTCACGCTTCTTCTTTCAACAATAAAAATACTACACACAAGTGCTTAAATAGTGCATTAATTGAAAGCCAAACCCTATATAATTAAATACTTCAATCATTATTTAAAACGGCCATGCCATCAAGCAGTTATAGGCATTTCGTTCACTGTGGGCAACTATAAAGTCTACAATATATAGCTGATACATAACTCATAACACAGCCTACGAACAAAAAATATTTATCATTCAAATGATTAATAAGCTTAGTGCATTTCATAGATGATTCTATGTCTAAGCAAACAAATCCTTAATAAAAACAACACTGGCGAACATTTCACTACGGAAATATTTATAGTTACTATCGTAGCTGAAATCACTGTTCATCAGACAGGAAGTCTCAACTTTTCCTATCTATTGGAATAGCATAAATGCATAATTGCTGTAGGCAGTATTTAGGTTTTTAAAAGACATAATAAAATCAATTAAATTTATAAAAGTAAGCAAAATCCTACTATGGAGATACAGATAATTGTAGTAAAAGATTACTTGATTAAAACTAAATCACATATTGCATTTTAAGTACGTGTAGGAACAAAAAACAAAAGATGCATATCCTCATAGATAAAAATACAAACCAAAGTCAACTAAGATGTACAAGTGCCTTGAAATGTAAAGGCATCCAATTATTTGCAGTAACTTTACTAAATAAAGTAAAGTAAAAGTTACGTGAATAGTAAGACAATGAAGCTGACTATTTTATGCTGAATTAAAGGGCCGTATATATAATGCTAGAAGAGCATGGGGTGCCAGTGATGCCTGAATATGAAAATTAAGGCATGAACAACAAAGAGTATATGTATATATGTAAACAAAAATATGTAAATCAATATGTATATGTAGTTGTATGTCTATATTAATACCTACGGTTAACATAATAGTGATTATACTAATGAAATATGTTTTGCAAAATAGTGGTAGGGCTATTTCTAGAAAGGTTTTTACTTTATCATAAAACATAAAATATACCTACAGAAATATGTAGATATATAGATCATATGTAAATAAATAATCAAGTTCATTTATTACTCTGTTTCTTTTGTGTTATCAAAAGGTGATTAACAGGCATTAAATAAATAAACAATCAATTACTTTATAAACCACAGTTTTAGTGGGAATATGTATTTCTTTACCATATAAGTAAAAAAAAATTTAAAAAAAAAAAGTAAGTAAGTTATATCGTTGACATTTTATTATATTTACACAACAATGGACTACATATTTCTTATATCTTGAAACTAAAGAAATATATTAGTATAAATTGAATTAATTTGAGACATATACATATATATATATATATGTATATATATACATATAAATGTATGAGAACATTAACTCAACTATGAATACTGATTACCCATGAAATATAAATAGTGAGTGAAAAAATAGACTAAAATTTTTTTTTTTTTTTTTTTTTTTTTTTTTCTGTATATGTATATATCTGGGTGTGTATATGTATATCTAGGTACATATACATACCCATCTATATCAATATGTATATGTGTAATTATATATATATATCTGGATAATTATATATACACATATATTTTCACCATATGTCCTGAACATGGAGTGTAGCCCTACCTCAGCCCCTATAGTCCCAACTTCATAGTGCAAGGGGATATCAGGTATGTATAGTAAGCATATTAGTAGACTATTGCTACTGTAATAGGGGTTGTCTTCACAGACATGGTGTGTGTGAGAAGTCACATCTGCTTTTCACATGTGCGCCATTGGCTACTGACAGACATCCTAAGGACATCATAGTACAGTACTGCTGCTAGCATGTAATGCCCCTGAGGACTGCAGCAGAGATATTAGCCAATATATGTGAACATTCTGACACACTCTGTACAGTCCAGTGGTATTACACAGCATCCCTTAGTGCAAAACATGTGGACCAAGCCTGACAATATGGATGTTAACTGCCATGTAGAAGGGTGTAACACATAATGACTGGTATACATTTGCCCCCCTAGGTTATGCATTCACACAACCCTGTCTGTCCTGACACATAATAACCACTGGTACAGGGGGTGGCATGGCCACATACTACCCACTAGATATTGACATACATCTGTACAGCATCCTACTGCTCTGTCTGACATACATGACTGTTAAGGGAGGCCCAGCTGCAGTACATCTGGCAAGTATACGGACATGATATCTCACTGGGTAAGTACACTAAGCTGCTAGGCATGTAACAATTCACTGTGCAGGCTACAGGCAGACTGGCTCAACACTGGCCAACATCTCCTATGGGGGAATGCAATTGTACCTGCATATATAGCAGGCTCTACAGGCATGTCACAGCACAGGGTAAGATACACCTGTGTGAAAGTGCATAACCACAATCAGTGTGAACACAGCCATATATGGTAAGCTAGCATAATATTACAATATATGGACTATCTGTTCAACACCATCCTCATATTTGCCACTCATAGACTAACCCTACATATACTGGGCCGCTACACAGTGTGGTCTGATGCCTGTCTGTGGTATGGGACATGTGTGTTTATGGCCCTACAAACATGTAAGCCAATACAGTAACATACAGTGGAGCAGCATATAACATCAGATAGGACAGGACCTATAACAGTGACTTCTACCACAGTCTGTACACAGGCCAAAGTACATATTAACAATACTCACACTGTCAACATTCAATATAAGTACACAGACCTCAGTACTGTACAAACAACCACAGAATGTCCAGGTTATGTCATCAAATACAACCCGTACTGTACATAACATGTGTAGCAGTCTGATATCTCACTGGCTTGTTATCAGATATGATGACAGTAATTATGGTGTACAGCACATACGCACCTCTTAATGCATGACATATGTACAAAGATTGACAGAGTTGTGGCTGGAAGCCATACACAGGGCCAATATTGACATGTTGCTGTGATAACTTCATACATTTACTGTTGTAACAGGGTTTGTTGCAATATATGTCCTATGAGGGATATGAAGTCAGTAACTGTCACGGCTTTCACCATCTACAGACAGCAAACCTCACACTAGCTCCTGCAGTTCACAGATAGATGCTCTGTGGGTAACACATGAAACCAAAGGCACCACACACTGCCCAGTCTGCAGATGACCCTACAGATGGGGATTCCTCATAAACAGAGAACTGACATGGCAGGTATTAAAACATGTAGGACAGCCATATCCACACACACACACACACACACACACACACACACACACACACACACACACACACACACACACACACACACACACACACACACACTGTTAATCCAACATTACTCCAAATTCAGTATAGCAGCACTTACAGTCTGTAGTCAGGTCAGGCACATCTCCCCTGTGTGTTGCCCCGTTTCCACAGTGTATGTTATTAGAGGAAAATCCCCAATCCATCTGAAATGCTGTTTGCCAAACTACACATCTAGTTCCTACTCACAGTGAATGAAAAGGCCCAACACCAACATGATGTTCCTAGATTTTGGAGTGTGCTTCCATGAAATTGGCTATGGGAATGTTACTACAGCTGTTCCACATGCAATCAGCGAGGGGAGGGCTGCAATTTGTGCAGAGACCATCAGCTGGTCATGAGCATCACTTAAAATACACATGCTGCTGCCTAAGGAAAGCAGGTGTAGGTCTCCACATCCACCAGAGAGAGAGTAAGAAAGGGGTCTACTTTAGGACATTGAAAGTTTAATAGCTCAAATGCATATGGATCGAACCATATGCATCAAACTATTAAAGAATCGAAGTCCAAAAAGAAAAATACATAAAAAAAAAAAAATTAAACTAGTGTAGGCAGGTGGGCAAGCCTCCCTGCACCCCCCACACACCCCGGTCCTTAAATATACCAACTCCAAAATACGGAGATTTCCATTTCCATTTTCGATGTTTTGCGCTTTCAGTGTACTCGTGTCGAGAATATCGTATTTGATATTCTCAGACTTCGAGCACATAAAGTACACCCATAAGAGAGGCAGACAGAAGCAAAGACAAGTCATGGAGGGGTGGGAGAATAAAACATAAGCATGTTTGTGTCACACACCTGCCAGCACAGAGTATCAAATGCCTGCCGACTATGTAGTGCTATCACATTTCTATGCAGTTATTGGATGTGCCACATAGGTTACATGTTTTGGAGTGCTCAGAATGTATATGTGATGGTGAGTGACATCTGCAACAGGGATATGGTAGCTATACAGTAGGTGTAGTACACATGCCTGTCTGCATGAACAGGTGCCAACGTCAACACACCAAGAAGACCATACCCCTCACGTAGAGCTTGCACGGCCAACCAAACATGAAAAAACACAAACGGCCAGCAAAGTGGTTCCAACGCTTTATTACATCAAGGAATGGACATAAAAATGTCCAAATCAACAGTCCAACATCAAATTCAAACCGGTTTCGGATAAAGCCTTCCTCAGTGAAGCTAGTATGTAGAAAACTGTGCCAACCTTGCATAAAGCACCCTTTATATATAGTGATACATGATAGGTCAACCAATCATGTTAGTAGTTATAATTTTTGTTAACATAAAATCTTTTACTTCTCATAGATCTCCACTTTATACACACATCAAAATGATGTACATGGAACAACAAAGTCAAGTATGGGAATAGTAACAATAACATAGTGTATACTATCTGTAGTTACATCAAAAATATGGGACAAAAATATAAATAAATATAACTAAATCAATAGTCATATAGACATCCACTAGGTATCAAGAACAAAAATAAAAATACCTACTGGATATGATTTAGAAAGGTCATATTAAATTCAACAAAAGTATATAATGGTGAAAAAGGTATATATGGTCTATACCTGCTGCTTGTCTTAACAAAAGAAATAGAACTATATGAGGAAGTATACAGTTAACCACAATATATGGTGATGATTATAATGTTAAATACTGATAAACATCTATGAGCCATTAGTGTTGTGTACCAATAGAACAACAACCCCTAGAAGAACTATACTTCATAAATGATCATTAAGACCTGGAGAAAACAAGGCTCCAAGATGAATTATCCAATATTTTTCTTTAAAGGTGAGTGTATTCTCCCAACCTTGTTGATGGCTTCTGTCCCCCACTATTCGGTCAATGACAGTAAACATGAAATTGGCTGTAGGATGTTTGAGTGTGTGTTGATACAAAGCATTTGTAATTTTCTTATTCCTTATATTGCTCCTGTGTTCACCAATCCTGATCCTAAGTGAGCGTGATGTTTTGCCTACATAAAAGGATGAACACTGACATGTGGCAAGATAAATTACCCAACTGCTAGAGCAATTCCCAAAAATTCTTAAGTCGTACAGCGTCAACACAGCCACATTCTCACAGGGATGCACACAGATTGACACACTTGGCAGGGCCTGGACAACAGCCCATCACTAGCGAGATTGCCACAACACATTACTGTGCAGGTATCACATGCACCACAGGGGTCATACGGAGGTTATATGGGCAAAGGTTATGGGGAGGTGTCTGACATCAGACAGCATGCTTCAGTATGCCACTGGGGGTTGTAGTGAGTGTGAATGTGAACATATGCATCATACAACACACACACACACATACACAGTGCCAGTACTGACATGCATGGGTGCATTGATTCACGGGTGTGTAATGGTCAGGTGTGCCAAACAGCTATACAAGGCTAGGTGATGGGTACACCTTGTCATCAGGCCACATGACAATGGTCTGCATTGTGCCTCAGGGGTGTAGATTCTGGATTTGCCCACACAAGTGGGTATTGTATTCACCATCCAGTCATCTGGGTGACTATTTCATGTGGGCAATGCTGTGCATTGCTTGCCATGTATGTGTTCCTTTGTCCATGACATGGATGGTGTCTGTGAAGTGCACACCTCCCACATGCATGTACAGTGACATATGGAACTGTACCTGGGGTGTCTGGCCCTTGTTGTGTACACAGATTATCATCAGATGTGCCAGTCCTGGCCTCATGTGGTGGGAACTGGTACTGGACAGCAGGTTTACCCTGCACCTACATTGATAGCATGCTAATGGCATTCCCTGGTGTCAGTCGCATCTGTCCATACAGGGCATGTTTTCAGGCATGGTATGTCCTCTGCGGGTCACATTTGATGGCATCACAGGTGTTGCAGGTGTCTAGTGGGGAACATGGGGAAGGTGCACTGTTTTCATGTACGTGCCTATTGGACAGATGGACAGGGTGCCATACCCTCTGTAGGTCACTGCAATCATGCCATAGTTACTATCAGTGGGCAATATGCAGTGTACTACCAACATAGAGGCTGTTGCCTAGGCAAGTGTGTGTGTGTGTGTGTGTGTGTGTGTGTGTGTGTGTGTGTGTGTGTGTGTGTGTGTGTGTGTATGTATGAGGCATGGGTTGAGAGTGTTCTCTGGCTAATACTAGGGTTGCTAACTATGTTTGCCTGGCCTTGATGTCACATATATGGGTATGGATCTGCACCCCAGCCTCTCGGCTATTATACATCTGTTATCCCTGTACGATGGACAGTGTGATATATACTAGGGCCACCATATAAGAAATTTGCAAAACCCTCTCCACAATTGGGCCAAGTTGTTACACACTCACACTCACCTCCACACAGGATATGAGTTACAAACACTGACACACACACACACACACACACACACACACACACACACACACACACACACACACGCACACACACGCACACATGCACACACACACACACACACACACACACACACACACACACACGCACACACACACACACACACACGCACACACATATATAATTTCTGGGTTTAGAACTCCTACCTAACTATTTTATTACACTACAGCAGTACGCAGTTATAGTATATACCACAGAGATTACTGGAGTTCTCCTTCCCAAAAGGTGTATTTCACATTGGTTGACATCAGCAGGATTGCCAAAGTAGGGCATTCGAATTGTAGTGAGTGTGGCTAGGCTAAAATGCACTGCTCCCTACACAGACATTGACACACACAAAACATCCAAAACCAACATGTGTGAATACAGAACCCCCTGACAGAGGTCTATATCACACTAATGCATGAAGCTGTTATAGAATGCACCATGGGGAATACTGAAGAACTCCTTCCCCAATGGTGTATTTCACAGTGAATGACATCAGCAGGATTGCCAAAGTAGAGCATTGGAATTGTAGTGAGTGCAGCTAGGCTAAAATGCATTGCTCCCTACACAGACATTGAAACACGCACAAAACATCTGCAACCAACATGTGTGGATATAGAACCCCTAACAGAGGTCTACATCACACTACAGCATGAAGCTGTTATAGGATGGACCACTGGGAATACTGGAGAGCTCTTTCCCCAAAGGTGTTTTTCACATGAATGACATCAGCAGAATTGCCAAAGTAAGGCATTCAAATTATGGGGAGTGTGGCTAGGCTAAAATGCACTGCTCCCTACACAGACATTGAAACACACACAAAACATCCACAACCAACATGTGTGGGTATAGAACCCCTAACAGAGGTCTATATCATACTACAGCATGAAGCTGTTATATGATGCACCACGGGGATTACTGGAAATCTCTTTCCCCAAAGGTGTATTTTACAGTGAATGACATCAGCAGGATTGCCAAAGTAGGGCATTCAAATTATAGTGAGTGTGGCTAGGCTAAAATGCACTGCTCCCTACACAGACATTGAAACACACACATAACTTCCAGAATTGCCATGGGAGGGGAATAGAACCCTACCACAGTTCTAGATCACACTACAGCAGTACGCAGTTATGGCACGTGCTGCGGAGATTACTGGGTTACATTCTTCCCAGACGTGTATTTCTAGGTGGATGACATCAGCAGCCTTACCAAAATATAACATTCAAATTGTATGTAGTGTGACTACCCTAAAAAGCATTGCTCTCTACCCAGACAGAGTCAGACACACACACACCTGCCATGTCGGGGATTAGAATTCCTACCTAACTAATTTATCATACTACAACAGTACACAGTTATAGGACATGCTACAGAGATTATTGGGTTATAACCTTCCCAGAGGTGTATTTCTAGGTGGATGACATCAGCAGCCTTGTCAAAGTAGAGCATACCAATCGTATGAAGTGTGACTACCCTAAAAAGCATTGGTCTCTACACAGAGTCAGACAGACATAGACACACTTGCCAAATCTGGGATTAGAACTCCTACCTAACTAATCACACTACAGCAGTACATAGTTATGGCATGCACTACGGAGATCACTGGGCTGTGCCCTTCCCAGAGGTGTATTTCTAGGTGGATGACATCAGCAGCCTTGCCAAAGTATTGCATACAAATTGTATGGAGTGTGAATACCCTAAAAAGCCTTGCTCTCTACACAGACAGAGTCAGATAGACACACACACAGTTGCCAAGGCTGCTTATCACACTACCACAGTAGGCAGTTATGGCACGCCCTACGGAGATTACTGGGATGTGATTTTCCCAGAAATGTATTTCTAGGTGGATGACATCAGCAGCCTTACAAAAGTAGAGCATTTCAATTGTAGGGAGTGTGACTACATTTAAAGGCATTGTGCTCTACGCAGACAGAAACACACACAAATGCAATGTCTAGGGTTTGAACTCCTACCTAACAAGTTTATTACACTACAGCAGTAAGCAGTTATGGGACATGCCACAAAAATTACTGGACTGCAACTCTCTCAAAGGTGCATTTCACAGTGGATGACCTCAGCAGGCTTGTCATAGTAGGGCTATGGGGAGGGCAGTGTGTGTGCATGGGCCATAACCCATTCATATAGAGGTTGACACTTCACATGCGGGCACACAAAGGGTCATGTTTCATGGGTACATGTATACAGCTGCTAGATGACTACTTCCTTGTACAGTCATGTTGCACAGCTAGCACGTGCACCACATAGTCTGTAATGCTGACAGATGCTAGTGGCTAGTATCTGCCGTGAGTGACATCTGAACCTCATGTGGCTGGTGCCCTTTGGCTGTGTGCTGGGTGGGACAGGCCTGGATGGCTCCTGGTCACAGTCACTCTCTTCCACACATCTATGTACGTCTACTTTTGGCTTATTATAGTGTGTTGTCCTTACATATATGTCTGTATTCCTATTGACTGTGTGTGCAAGTAATGAGTGGTGCATACTGACGAGTGTCTGCACTAACAACTGTGACTGCCAGATATGTCTGGTCCACTGGTATTTGCAGACATGGCCTTCATGTGTTTAAGTGTGTGAGCATGCCCAGTATGACCTGTCAGTATGTTGTTGACTGACATCGCCTTCATTTCTCTAAATGTGTGAGCATGCCCAATATGCCCATCTGTATTTAATGTGTGGATTGAGTCCAGGTAGTTTGTACTGCAGTGCTGACCTTTGTGTTGTACACCGACAGGTAGCATGCTGTTTCTGCAGGGTATCCATTGAGCATTTGGCATTGACTGTTACTAGATTTCTGCATAGGATGGGGGGAGCTCACCTGACTATTACATCACTACATAGGAGGGGGTACACCTGTCTATTTCTACATTTCTACACAGGATTGGGGGGACACACCTGACTATTATTACATTACTACGTAGGGTGGGGGGCCCACCTGTCTATTTCTACATTTCTACACGGGATTGGGGGGGGACACCTGACTGTTATTACATTACTACATAGGGTGAGGGGCACACCTGTCTATTTCTACATTTCTACACAGGATTGGGGGGCACACCTGACTATTATTACATTACTATGTAGGGTGGGGGGCACACATGTCTATTTCTACATTTCTACACAGGATTGGGGGGGCACACCTGACTGTTATTACATTACTATGTAGGATGGGGGCACACCTGCCTATTTCTACATTTCTACACAGGATTGGGGGGGGGCACACCTGACTGTTATTACATTACTACGTAGGATGGTGGGAACACCAGTCTATTTCTACATTTCTACACAGGATTTGGGGGCACACCTGACTGTTATTACATTACTACGAAAGATGGGGGGCACACCTGTTTATTTCTACATTTCTACACAGGATTGGGGGGGGGGGCACACCTGACTATTATTACATTACTACTTAGAATGGGGGGGCACACTTGACACTTGTACACATTTGCTATGACTGTACTGATATGTCAGGTACTCCATTTCATTCTGTATTCTTACCTATCATGCTGACTAGAGGCATACCAGTGTACTACAGATCATAGCTTTGATTTACCTACATATTAGTGTCTGACTTCCTGCCCTTCAGAACTAACATGCCAGTGTCTGACCTGCTGTAGTCTGGCTGTGTAGGCCTGAAGGGGAGGTTAACCATAGCCATCATTCAGGGGCCATAGCACAGGCTCTGTTTGGGTTTGTCTACACTTGTCCTGCTGGCTGAGACTGTTGTTGAGTAAGTGAACTACCCTGACTGGAATGTGTGAGTCATTTGGACACACATGTCACCCAGCACATTTCCTGTAGTGGGTTTTGTCACCCTGTGTAGTACTGGCTACTATGGTGACTCCAGTATGTGTTACAGATGTCATGGTGCCATTATGGGTGTCTACTTTCTGCTGTCATAACAATCAGCCACCCAATTCCCTTGCATGCTCACATCCATACCATAGATACAGGTAACGAAACATTGTACTCCATTTGGCAATTGGTAGGTTGATTGACTTACCTTGAGGGTGTGCCAGAATTGCGGATGGTGCTGGAGGGCTGCCTATGTCTGATGCACAAAGTACACTCCCTATACATGGTTAATCACAGGTAGTGTCATGTTTGGCATCCTTTTTACTGTATGTGCGAGTCAGACAGAGGTGTCATTCCCTGGGTCCCTACTGTATCAGTGTATGTGCTATGCGTTGCCTGTTTGCCCTCAACCTAGGCATACCGGGCATGCCTCCATCTGCTTCTGAGTCACTCTGTGCCTGTGCAGTCCTTGGCATTGGTGAGGGGCTGTTTGACCCTGCCCCATGCTGTTCCTGCTGCAGCTGTTTCTGCAGGATCATATTGTATAGCATGGCACATATCATAGCAATTTGGTTACATGTAGCTGGTGAGTACTGCAAGGCTTCACCGGATGTGTCCAGACACTGGAACCATGACCTGAGCATCCCAAACACATGGTCTATTATAAGTCTGGTCTGTGCATTTGCCTCATTGTGGCGTTCTTGTTCAGGTGTGTGTGCATTTCGGATGGGTGTCATCAGCCACGGCTCCAGTGTGTAACTATCATCCCCCAATAGGTGACCGTAGAGGATGTCCTCACTGGCAAATTTCTGGTACAGCTGCGTCAGATGCCATCTGTGGGAATCGTGATAGCTTCCAGAGCAGCCAGCACACACATTCATTATAATGCCTTAGGCATCACAGATGTCCTGGCAGCTGATAGAGGGGATGCCCCTGTGGTTGATGTAGACTGTACCCTGATCACGGGGTTGTGCTTTGATGCATATGTGCATGCAGTCTATAGCACCCACTACCTCAGGGTATTCTGCTATTTGGTGGAAGAGACACATATTGCTGGCCAACACCTCATGAGTGTTGAGGAAATATACGTGTTCACCGGCATGTGCTGACATGGCATCCAGAAACTGGTGGAATACTCTGGATGCTGATGCCTGTGAGATCCCCATGATATCCCCAGTTGAGCTTTGTGAGGTACCTGTGGCTAGTATTCCTAGGCCTACACATACCTTGGTATCCACTGGAATGGGTTCCCCTCGGTCAGTTTGGTGTGTCAGGTGTGGCCGGCACAGCTCAACAATATGCTGTAGGAGGTCTCTGTCCACCCTATACTGCTCCACTATTTCCAGCTCATGTAGCCCCTGGTAGGTTACCCTGGGTCTGTACTCTCTTCTCCATCTCCTTACTGTGGGTTGATTGGCAGCATTCACATCCTCACCACCCTCAGCCTCTTGCACATGTTGTTCTATGCTGCCTGCTGCAGCCCTTCTCATTTTGTAGGTTTGTTTGTTAAAATTTCCCCACTTTTACACACCAGTGGTGTAGAGTGTGGGAAAAACCAGAGGGGAAGGTGTTTGCATAGTTTATAGTAGTGTTCTGGGCTGGGCTGGTCTGATCTGCCTGTGTAATTGGCTGATTCTGATACATTTCACCTGCCAGCTATGCTAGTTCTCCTTGATTACCTTCCTACTGCTGTTTTCTCTTTCCATTGCCTTCCTGTTTAAGCCCGGGGTTGCACTGCACAAACAAAGTGCTCAAATGTGCACATTGCTGCTATTTCCTGGTTTAACTTTCTTTTTCTTCCTTTAAAACCTGGTGCGTGGCACGTACACCCGCTTAGGCAATGTAGAGGGTGCTAGTCGGATTCAGACACACCACCTAGCTTAGCTGTGCTAATCTAGGAGCAAACCCAAGCGACAGGGCTCCAATCTGCTTACAGTATGCCTGACACCCCCCATGATGTCACCTAATTCCTAGGCTTGCACCAAGCTATTCCTACTCTTACACTGTTGGGACCTGACTCACATGCTGGGGAAAACTGGGATTCACTATCATTCCCCTCATTTGCATAGGATTGCCTGCTAGTACATAGTTCATAGGTTGGTACTAGGCTATAGGCCCTATGGCCTATACAAGCCAAGCCATATCAATTCCCTGGCTATTTCTTCCCAGAATATTTACTTCCCTGGTCCCCTGTCTAGCAGGGTGACTGACATGATCCCCAGGGTGAATTTCCTATCTCCCATACAGTTGTCAAGGTTCCTTTTGAAAAGGGCCAAAGAAGTGCTCAGCTTGACATGTATGGGCAGTCTATTCCAGAGTTTGGGGAGTCTCTGGGTCAGGAACCTATCCCTCCACCATGTTTTGTTCATTGTGATGACCAGATTTTGATCCCTGGACTGAGCCTCCCCCCTTAGCAACCACTACTCACTGGCCATGTTGTCTTCTGCCTGCCATTGACTTGCATGGCAGAATACTGATTTTAGTTAGAATGCTTAATTTAGGTTTATTTTATTTTCCCCCCAATGCCGTTTGCACGCTGCTGCCCTACACCTAAACAGCCGAGATCGGCTAAAAAAAAAATAAAAGTTCATTTTTGTATTTTTTTCACTGTTTGCAATGCTAATGGCCTTACACTTGGCCATTGGCATGCTTACTACATGATATGCAGCCTTTATTTGGAGCTGTCACAGCTCTGTTTTGGAATTTGCAGAAATGTACTTGGTTACTAACTGAGTACATTTCTGCAGATTGCACTAGTCGTGCATGGCAGGTTGCAAGCTTCCTGGATTGCAAAGTCACCTCATTTGCACAGATTTCCCCTGCAAATAAGGAGATTTGCATACAGGGGCTTAGTCCATGCAGGATTAGTGCAGGAGCGCTCGTGCACACCCCTGCAACCTGTTCCTGGATTGCATGGCAGACATATTGCCTGCTAGAGCTCCTGCACTGATCTTGCACAAGGTATAGAGAATCCAGGGGATGAATTCCACCAATAGTTTAACTCTATCATGTTAAATAGCTGCATAATTTAATATACTTTGATGGAAAGATTCTAATCTCTCATCCTTAGGAATTACGGTAAATAAATCTATAATATCAACTGTCAAAAAAAAAACAGATCTTTAGACCACAATTCCTCTTTTAATCTTCCTAGGAAATCCCAGGAATATACAATTAAATGTGGTAAAAGTGGGTTCCTATCGCATGATCGAAAATTGTAAACAGTGAACGTGTATTGAGTGAGCCTGATTGGTTGAAAGGTTTAAATGTGGTAAAAGTGGGTTCCTATTGCATGATCGAAAATTGTAAACAGTGAACGTGTATTGAGTGAGCCCGATTGGTTGAAACGTCAAAATGTCATGTGCGTAACATTGAAATCGATGTAGGGAACATTTTCCCTTTACTTCAATGCAATGCAATCTCGGAGTAGGAATATTTAAGTAGCGGGGGTGTGGGGGGCACAGCCCCCCTGCCTACAGCGTTTAGGTAAGTATAGTTTTTTATTTTTATTTTTTATTATATTTTTCGAAATTTCAAACATCGCTCATATGGTGTTCGATGATTGAAACTTTTGAAAATATAATATAGACCTGGTAAAGGTAATGTCTTTTGGCTTTTCCTGGTTAGGGGTCACCACAGCAGAACTCTGGTCCACTAATGATTGGCAGTAAATTTTTACGGTGCCAAGGTGCCAGCCTGACACCCAACCTTCAAGGAAGGCACACCCATTCATGCATGCACCTACCTGCATGTCTTTAAAAGTCACTCAACTGTGGGGAGGACATGCAGACTCCACACAGAAGGCACTCCAGCCGAGAATCAAATGGGAACACCTCTTGCTGTGAGGCAGCAATGCTAACAGCTGTACCACCGCGGCCCTTATGGTACTGCCTTATAAATTGGCTTAAGCCACCTGTCAATACATACACCAAAGGGGTGTGTCTTGGAACCCCTAGCTACAACTACTGGTCTAAATGGGGGTTCCTCCACATTTTTATGGACTTTGGGAAAAAGACAATGCATAGCACACTCACTCACCACCTAAGGGACTAAAACCTTAGTAACATTGATGCCAGGCAACTGTCACAACCTTTACCTCCCCACGTATTGGCTGTGTACTGCTTGCATCAGACAGAATCAGCCCTGAACTTCTTGATTTACAAGGTAAGTGTTGAACCTGGAGTGTATTGTGCAATAATATGAATGACTGGCAGATGCTTGCATGTTGTTACTTGGTAGTGTGAGCAAGTAAAAGGTGGCAGATTTGTGCATAAATGACCTTAATGTGTGAAAGCAGAGACATATTTGACTTATATATGTTCATTATTAAGTAGTAGGCCTGAGGCATCAAAGATTCACAAAATCACACCTCTCAGACATAGTGATGGTCACTGCAAGCCCTCAGTTTATCAGTATATAGTTGTACTGGAAAATAATTAAAGAGAGAATTTAGAAAGTAATGATGCACAATGCAGTTTCAGACTTCACAACCTTCACAAGATCATTAACAATAAAGATGGAAAAATGTTGAGGCTGTCAACTGTGTAACTTTCTAAGAACAATATAGGTGAAAGGTACAATTACCAGTTCAACATCAGAAATACAGATATACTAAGCACTAAGTCAGCTATGCACCTGAGCATCCGACACAAAGCTTATGCATCCATGAATCCAAAAGATACAAAACAGGAATATGGCACAGCTATCATCCCTTGCACAGGGTGTTGGGGCTGCAGGAAACCTAGGCTGACACAAAAGGTCAGTGTGTGTGTGTGCGTGTGTGCGTGTGTGCGTGTGTGCGTGTGTGTGTGTGTGTGTGTGTGTGTGTGTGTGTGTGTGTGTGTGTGTGTGTGTGTGTGTATAAGAAAGAGAAGCAGGCAGACATTTAGATAAAGCAACAAATGGCCAGTGTGGCAAAATGAGTTTTAAGCTCCATAGCCGAACCATGTAACTGTTTTGTGTGTGTGTGTGTGTGTGTGTGTGTGTGTGTGTGTGTGTGTGTGTGTGTGTGTCTGTCTGTATGGGTCCTCCAGGTGAAATTGGTGTGTGAATGTCTGCATGAATACAACCAAGCTCTGTGCTAGCTCTAGGCCTTGGTATGTCAGATAGCTGTGAGCCATGCATGGTAGAGGTGGAAGTTCATCATTGTCATCCCCAACCATGAGAACTGGCTCTAGCAGCAGTTGCACTGGTACATCCATGCCCACTGTCAGATGCACTGATGCTACCTGAACATGACTGATGTCTTCTGGATGTGAGCATCCAGGACCATGAACCCATGGCATGGCCTGCCACGTCTGGGTGTTGACTGCTCACCCACTCATGAGCAGTGGAAATACTGCCACTATGGGAGCATGATCGGGCATGGCCACATTGGCTAATAGCAGTTGTTGTGGCTGACCTATGTCCACAAGAATACCATCCCCCACCCAGCAGATGTTCCATCATAGACATCACTCATTTCAATGTGTCATTCATCCAATCCATTGAATTGGCAACAGAGTGGAGGTAGTCATGCATGTTAGCCTGTCCCACATCTACAACCTCAAGCATTTCTCTGGAGCACCTATGGGAATGTGCCTTTGCCTCCATAATGGCCCTAAACATATGAAGGGCATGGGAAGAGACACCTGGATGAGGTGAAAGATGGACAGCAGTGCTCCTCTGAGCACCCCTAACAACCCTCCTGCAGGGCACCTCACTTTAGCTACAGCTAGAGTCAACAGGCCCTGAAGCTGCAGTAGCCACACTTCCTTAATCGAGTAGCTTGCCCTCCAACTGTCCAATATCTGAGGGCACACTGGAATGGGTAGGCATAAGCCTACTGGCTGTGCCCGATGGAATTTCAGGGGATGTCAACCACAGTGTCAGATTCAACCTCTGCATTCGCTAACTGTGCCTCTGGTTGGCCACCATCAACATCAGAGTCTGCTGATACTCTGACATCAGGTGGTAGAAGTCACACACTTTCACTGGTAGGATTTCCTGTGATAAAAGCAAAAACACAGGAATAATTAACACCTACACTATTATAGCCCAAAATATGCTAACAAAATAACAGTGGCATCACTGTTAGACAGTACAGCAATACACACAACAGTCCTGACATCAGCATCACACACTAAAATACTTCTTTCAATTGATCATCAGTATTGACGTAAAAATCTTTGGCTTACCATGTGCAAATGATGGTTGCTCAGTATGCTGGATAGTCCCGGAAGATGTTAAGCAAAAGGTAAGAACAACATCATCACAAGTAACAATAACACAAGGTATAATGCTTTTTCCCCTTTATATGTTCATTTACTATACTTTCAACAAGAACTTGGATGACAAGTTCAACCTAAGCCCATGTGTAATCAATCAGAATATGTGTTTAACTGTAGCAGTCTTCAATCTCCCCCCCAAAAAAAAAATTCTTGTGAAACAGAACTAACATACTGATTTAATTGATTTTATTTTTTTTTTACTATACAATAGTATTTAGCAAATGAAATCCAAAAACCTACCTAGAAGCTCCTCCGGGGACATGCTTGCTGTCTCTGAAACAGTAGCACCAATGTCAAGAAGATGCTGTTCTGTACTTTTCTCAGAGCTGTGTGGATCCCTGACAGAATTTGCTGTTAGTGGTAGCTCTGTAGCAGGCCCCCCAGTACCCATCTGATCACAAGCCACTACAGATGCTCTCCTCTGTGCAGACGAGATCTTGTCAGTGGTCCTATGGTGCACCTTGTCATATGTCCTACTGTGGCCACCCACTGCATTAATGTCTGCAATGATTTTTGCCACATTTGCATTATGCCTGACATATCTCCACATCCCCTCTCAAGCAGGAATGCACCATGTCAGCTAAAAGCTTTGAGGGGTAGTTTTGAAGGACTGAGACAAAAATGCATAACTACAAAATAACTTTCCCCAGATAAAACAGAAAAGGTAGCATTTCAGTATTACCTAGTAGAGAAACATATAACAGTCTATATATTTGAAATATAAACAACAGTCTGAATGCAAAAATGGAGAGTAACAATTGCAACATATTCTGGTTTATGCCACAACAGAAACACAGCTTTGCTCCCACCCCCAAAAAAAAATATAGGTTTACTATTGAAATTCCCAAACTGCATCAGTCGATCAGTCAGAATGTCAACCCAAAATGCTGAATTTGGAATTTGAAAACAGCAACCAAGGAGAAAATGTATACATCAACATTCATAGTGCAAAGTATTCGACATAGCAGGAGGTGAAGTCAGTCACCCATGCTATGCACATTAATATACTATTGCACTCTATGGTCAATGGTACATTAATTGTAATAATTTGCAGGGGGCTATGCCCTCGTGCACCCCCCACACCCCCTGCAAATTAAATATACCAACTTCAAGATTACACTACTGTGAGGAAATTAGCTAATTCCCTGTTCCTCACTGAAGCACGATCTCCCTGCAAAATGCCAAACTCAAATACTCAAACTACACTAACCATTCGCTGTAGTGTAGTCAATATATTTTGGGTTGGCATTCTGCCCAATTGAAAAAAAAAACATGCTATGTAAAAGGTTTTAAAAGATTTCATCTTAAAGCTTACACAATTGCAAACTTGGTTGTATTATTTGACCTCTGTCTAGTGCAGGTAAATAGATACTAACTGTTGTTTTTTTTATGATATTAATTTATATAGATATAATTTTCACATTTTTCTAAATATCTATATAAGCAAGTAACACAGACAAAACTCCTTAGCCTCATATGAAACTATCAGCTAGATGAATAAAATGATGATGACAGTTTTTGTGTAACTTGAGTAGTTGTTGAGATATTGTAAGATGTTTATAAACTATTACAAATGTAATAGTTACTGTGTTTACTGTGACTTATAAAATACAGTTTAAGACCTAGAACCTGAAGAATACTGCCACTGTAAAATTAATTTGGCTAAAGAGTTTGCTATGTATACTGCTTTCATAATCCCTATGGTTCCAGAGATATGAACATTTTTTTGAAATGGGAGGACATAATTTGATTCTGTCAAAAGACTTAGGCTCCACCCATTGGAAGCTAGAGTGCAAAGTTCCTGAGCTCAATTGGAGTGAATGTGTTAATTACATTTCAGCATATGCAATATGTAGCTGACAAAATGCAAGCATACCTTCTCAAGTTCAGTAATCCTCTGGGCAGATATATCCCAAAGTAACAGGTTCTTTTCTGTGTTCCCCACATAAACAAGTCTTCTCACCTTCAGTTTCCCTAGCATCATGGTTGCCTTTTTATGGTATAGATTCAGGGCTGTCAACATATTTAAGATGCAAATGAGGTGTGAACTCATTAGAATTGCTGAATCCCAAATACTTGGCTCTGTGTATCAGATGTAAACAGTGCAGGCATTCCCTCACTGTTTGTTTTTAATGAATTGCAACTGTGAATGATTACTGGTAGGGAAAAAGAAAACACAACAGCAATGCAGACTGCCCTACATCCAGTGGGTGTGTCCGGTTAGACTTACAAAGTGTTAGATGCAGTTTTGTCAAGGTTGGAAATGTAAGTAAACAGCACACAATTCACAAGTTCTGTTCATTAACATCCAACCTCCTCTTCATTTTTGGCAACTGCATATTATACTATTGCCATCTAATATCCTCACACATTTTAAGGACAATGATATAGAATGGCTTACAGACTGCATGTCTCAGATTACTGATCAAATAAGAGAAGACTGACCAAAAACACAGAGAGGTATGAGGCATATTTTCTAAACAATACTCATTAGTGATTGCATGATTGCTTAGTGCACTACATCCAAAAATATTAAATGTACAAATAACACTTGTATGGTTTCATATTACTGTATATAATGTTGCAGTTAGTTGTATGTAGAATGATTACAATTCCTTGCTGCAAGGCTGTTTGTGTGGCAAAGAGGGATAAGGAACCCTTACTCTGTTCTGAAGGCTCATTAGAGTGAAAGTTCAAATCCAGACTTATGTAGAAATATATCATGTGTATTAACATTTTGTAGTGTGTATGTCATAGAATACGTTTCCTCATTTCAATTACTTTTCCCATTTTTTGTCTTTTTTTGCCATTGTTTATGTGATGCGTTGCTTAGTGCAAACAAAGGAAATGGAAAAAATTAATGTCAGGTTTGGCTGAGTTCATCTCATTTGTGCAAAGTGTGGGCAGTGTGCAAACTGGACTGGTGACCCACCCAGGAAGCAGACAGAACACATGCAGAACACCTGCAAAAAAGGCAACTGTAAAAGGACAAAGGTCAGAAACAATATACTGTTGCAATTTCTGAGTTCAACTGCACAGTTGTGCTTTGCAGTACTGCACTGTGGTTAGCAAGGTTCCTAGGACCTTCAGAAAGGACTCATACAGCCAATAATTGAAACTGGATACATTCAATTAATTCTGTTAGGCACCACGCAAATCTGCTAAGCAGCTTTGTGTGGCGGTTAACACAGAGACCTTAAGAGTGACTGGGAAATTCAAAATGTGATGTGACTAGTCCTGTGGTAGCAGGTGTAAGTGTAGAGCTGGAGTACAGATGGTCTTGCGTTCTACTACAGGGTGTGCAACCTATTTTTGCTGTTGTGGCAGTACAGCTTATAGCAATGAACTGAAAAATCGACAAATGTTATTTCATCATTCTTGTGACAACAGGTGTAAGTGTAGGACTGCCACATACATGGTCCTGCATTCTAATACAGGCTATTCCATACACCTTTGCTGTTGTTCCACTTCCCAGTATATTCACTGTCATTTATAACACTTTAAATAGTGGAGCTGATATGAATTATATGTATGAGGGATGAGACACCATTATTGTGTTTTCAATTGTATGATTGAAGGTATACTATCTACTATGTTTCTGTAAGTATAATTCTGCTATCTGGACTTGGGTGGACTTCACAATTACATAAGACACATCCCCAACTGGATTTTTATCCAATAACCTTGGCAGGTCACACACATCCATGTGTAACAGCTCAAACTGTCACCTATATTTATGTATGATTCCAGACTATGTCAGAGCAGCACCTCTGTGGCAAAGATGGAAAATTAATGCTGTGGAAGAAAATATTTTGTTCCTTATGCCTAGGTTTGAATCCCACAGTATAAAAATCAAATTTACTCAGTGTAAAACAGCAAAATCAAAGGTGTCAGCTCATTACATGTATACCCCATTGCATGTCTGCAAACTTAACTCACCTAACAGTGAGCTTCCAATTTCCAATATATATTTCCAGGCTACATCAGTAGACACTTCTCAAACTAAGGCCAAGTATCAGATTAACTTTTAAATTTAAATTATTTAATTCATCCCTGCTTGGCACTTCTGTGCTCCTCTTAACATCACACAAATATGGCTGGCATCTTTGCTCAGGTTTGCACACTACCAGTAAACATGATAACTGGAATTGGCAGAAAAGCATCATTTTCCATTGCTCTACTTTGGCTGGTAGACATGGCTGGCATTAGAGAGGAAAGTACCAAGTTTAGGGCACTTAGGTGGGGTGTCCAGGATTCCAGGATATTTATTGGACTCCTGGCAAAGCACCACACCCAAAGGCTTCTGCAGGGGGACTATTCTGGCTCACAGTACAAGTCTGAGGCATGGAATACTTTTGCCAAGGCTGTATCCAGTGCCACTGGTATCCCATGCACTGGAGAACAGTGTAGGTATCATTTTAATGATCTGCACAGGTGTAAAATGGATAATTTGAGACTGTGGACATCCCACAGCTGTGTAAGTATGACAGTAAGAGTGTATTTGTAAGACTTAGTAAGTTAAATATAGACAAGACTGGCATGCATATTGCTCTTTTGGTCTTTTCTGTTCTTTCCCCAGCTCTCACCAAACATGAGTTCAATCAGCAGGCTCATGCTTCTTGACTGGAGAGAATGAAGGAAACAAGTGGTATTTATGCTGCAGAAGAGAAGTGTTATTGTGGCTTTAAAAGTTAAAATATAGTTTTTTTTTGATATTTTATTGAGTTGTATCATATTGAACATGCATATCCCAATTGTAAAAACAAGTATGTATGCATTACTCTGTAGAACAGACCAGCTGTAGGAGTCCAATATTAGACTGTAGTCAGAGGCTGTGGGGTCATATACCACCATTCACAACTATACAATACTGTTATTTCTTCAACAATGTTTACATTAAATTAAAGATTTTTTTACTGGTGGCACAAGCGCCCTACTGTAAACTGCATTGTGTATAACTGGAACACGCATATGTGCAATATATACACATTTCAAGAATTACTTTCAACAATCTGTAGTGTAGTGTGTATCTGTTAGGATGTATACTGAAATGTAATACTTCAGATAAAAGAGTTGTATAATTGTATTACTACATTGTATGTCATATATGATGGTACTAATTTTATCTGTTTTTTTCTTTCACCCCAACCCTTATCTCTATTCTTTTATTGTCTATTATGTGTTGTCAAAATGTCTCTATGTCATCCATGTGTACCACATCACTAAATGCTACACAGCACAGTGAGGTAGGCCAGCCACAGTGTATCAGCCTGCTCCCATGCCATCAGCTCAAGAGTCGATGCCCAGCACATCTGGGAACCAAACTGACAGCATTATCTCTGCTGCCCATGCACTACCTGTGCCCTCAGGTAGTATTGCCTATGGAAGCTAGTGCAGTGGTACCTTCTGAGAGCAGTGGCAAATGTGGTGATTTCATCGGTTACCTATTAGAAACCCAAAAGATCTAAAACACGAATGTATGTACATCGACACATAAAGGTCGATGTACATATACAGTGAAACACATAAATGGCGAAAATCAAAATGCTGAATGTGTTTCCTAGCCAGCAGCGTGGTGGTGGGGATAAGGAAATACATCCTTTTCCCCATTATAGTGCAGTCTCAGCATTGGTATATTTAAAAGGGGGGTGTGGGGGGTGCAGGGGGCTTGCACCCCTACATAAGTGTGTTAATGTATTTTTTTTTATTTTGTACTTACCTGTGTGGCACGTTTTGCTGATGAAACATGTTCGGCATTTTTATTTTTGCCATTTACGTGTCTTGCTGTGTTTGTACATCGACCTTTATGTGTTGACGTACATACATTCGTGTTTTAGATCTTTCAGGGTTTTAATATAGACCCAATTTCATCACCCATCGGGAGATGCCAGGGTTAATGCCTAGGATTGTGTGCTGCACCATTGGTGTTTGGCTGTGCCAGATGGATAGGTTACTCTCCCTCATGGTCCGCAGGAGAAGAAAACATCACACATTCCAGCTGCCAGTGGAGTAAGCGGACAGTGCTGACAGTCCAGTGGGTAAGAAGTTGATTCTCACTGTCTCCAAGCTTGATGGGCATGAGCCTGTGTTGTCCCCTCCCTCACATCAGTCATGGTGTCCCTCAACCTTCTGTGTCCCCCACCATCCCTGTCTCTTGTCTTGTTTATCTTGTTTGTTTGCATTTCCTTCCTCACCTACCCAACTTACCTGACCTAGACATACCTACATCCCATAATCAGCAGTCCTCTCTTACTGAATAAAAAGGGCACCTGTCCTACAAAAAAAAAATCATCTCAGGCATAGCTCTTCATTTCACAAATGCATCTTCTTTACACACTTCATTCAGTCCATTTGGCTTTACAACATGATTAAGTTGTTGTCACCTTTGCACATATGATCAGTTTTTACTGTTGAAGGAAAGGATAGCTGTGGTTCTTTCCTAGTTCCCTCCTGCACTTTCCTATATTTATTTTATTTTATATTATTTTATGTTACATTTGTTAACCAGGAAAGTCCGACTGGAGACAGGTCCATTTTTAGCAGAGGCTCGGGGAGAAAAGCTCCAATTACATAAACTGACAAGTTCACAAAGATAGATATTTACATTCAGGAAGTTAACATTTTAACACTGACAGCATATTACATAATTTAAAAGTAAATATGAACAACCTAAGGAGGACTTTACATGATACATTCAGAACATGACAAGTTATATATAGAATCCATTCAACAGTTAAAAGATAAAATAGTTGATAGTACTATCCTATCCTGACAGTCCAATGCGTTTAATTTCTCAAGTATTACACCAAGTAACTGTGAGTAGTTTATGGGATAACATTACATAGTACATTTAGAATATGACAAATTATACATAGAATTAAATTAGTAGTTGGTTGAATAGTAGATAAAGTAGCTGGTGATGCTTGCTTATCATGACAGTGAAATGCATTTTATTTCTTATAGTCACATTTGGACCATAATTAGGGTGTGAAGCTAGCTTTTGTTAATGGAGAGTATGGGAGTTATTTAGATTCCAGGTTTTTATCCTGGGGTGAGACAGGAGCATAGCATGCTGTTCATGAAATGAGTTTTAAGAAGTTTTTTGAATTGAGTGATAGACTTTTTGGATATTAGTTGGGCAGAAAGGGAGTTCCTGAGTTTTGAAATAAAGTGGCTATAGACAGGTTTACCTGTCTCGTTGTTATGTTTGGTGACTTCTAGGTGACTTAGAGTGCTAGATCTCAAGGTTCTAGCTGTGGTGCGAGATTGTATAAGCTGTTGAAGAGCTGGGATTTTGTCAGAGTGGTAAAATACTTTGTGTGCCAGTGACAGATGATTTAGTTAAAGTAATTGTGGGAGTTCTAGCCAGATAAGTTTGCTGAGAGACTCACAGTGATGTGATCTGTAGGTTGGCTCTGTAGCAAGTCTTGCCATCTTATTATAGCAGGTTTCTAGTTTATTTAGATCAGTTTTATGAAGGTTAATTAGCACAGGGGATGGATAGAGTAGGGAAGATAGCAGGTGTGTCCTGGCTATTGTTGTTTTAGATTGCTTTGAAAGATAGTGATTGTTACAATAGAGCAATCTTAATTTTTTGTGAACTTTCTTTATGGTTTGAGCAATGTGAAAATTAAATCTAAGGTATTTATCAATTTCTATGCGTAGTAGTTTGGTGTGGGTGGTAGGGGTGATAGCAGAATTGTTATTGAAGGTGAGAGCAGTGGCAGATCGTGCTATAGGACTGCAGGACTGCAGCCTTCCCACCTAGAAAACAAAAAAGTAAAAGTAAAGAAACACAAAAACATGTTATGATCACCGCAATTCCCGGAAGTACTCTGCGCACGCACGGGAACACTCTCAGACTGCTTTCTCAGCAGTCTAGATAAGGGGGAAAGGCATCTCTGCTCCATAGATGCCCAGCAGTCTGTGTGGTGGTGATGTCACAGAATGGAGGGACTCCAGACTGCAGCAGCAGGCTGGACCAATCAAGGTGCATTTAACTAGCACAGCAGCTAACGAGGTGCGCTGGACCAATCACATTTAACTAGCGCTACAGCTAACGTAACAGGACATCATTAGCATGATTTGTTGTCTACAGTACAGGGCTCAATGGATATCATAGAGGACTGGATTTCTTGGCTCAATGAATGTGTTATGCTTGGGCTCATCAGCAGGAAAGAGATGAAGGTGAGCTTCATGTGTGTGTGTGTGTGTGTGTGTGTGTGTGTGTGTGTGTGTGTGTGTGTGTGTGTGTGTGTGTGTGTGTGTGTGTGTGTGAAATGCTCCAGTTGCTATATACTAGTGGCTAAAGAGAACTCATGGTGGTGTGGTAGGGAATACCTCAGGCTTGAACCCTGTACCTTGTATGCAGGTGGCAAGGGCCTGAATTCCCTACCCACCACCATTTGTAAAAAATTTGCAGATCTGTGCCTCATATTTGTTCTGTTCCTCATAAAATCTGCGGTTTCTATATTTTTGTTAGTCAGTCAGTGGTGCAGTCAGTGGTGCAGGGGTAGCATTGTTGCCTGATAGTTACAGCTTCTCTGATTTGAGTCTTGGCTTGGTTGCTTTCTGTGTGGAGTCTGCATGTGCTCCCATCTTAGTACAGATTTTTGCCTCATATTTGTTCTGTTCCCCTTAAAATTTGTGGTTTCTCTATTTTTATTTCATTACAGTCAGTGGTGCAGTGGTAGCATTGTTGCCTGACACTACAGCTTCTTTGGTTTGATTCTTGGCTGGAATGCCTTCTGTGTGGAGTCGGCATGTCTTCTCATCTTACAAAGACATGTGTCTGGGATGTTTATCCCTGGGCCTGTGTTGACATTTGGCTTTTGTTCCAAGTCGGACTTTCCTGGTTAACAAATGTTAAATAAAAATGACAGGCATTTGAATTTCAGACTTCATATTCTTCAGAAAGTACATGGTAACATAAAACCTTTTATTCTAGCAATTTTCTAAATTTATAAGATGGATATTTGACATTTGTCCCTATTTTTTTGGACTGTATTCCCCCATTATTGGCTTCATCCAGGTTTTTTGTGCTAAGGCTGAGAGCTATAGTGAGAGCTGAATTCACTAAATGGTAGCCATTTAAGTTTCAGTCTTCCTCTTTTTCACAAAACAGATGATTTGGCAAAGTGGTATGTTGCTCTGACTGTTTTGCACAGGGTCCTGGGTTCCGGACTTGGCAGTGATATGTCTGGTTGTAACATGGCATTTTATTCTAGCAACTTTCCAACATTATACAAGCAATGTTTAAAATGTGTCCCTGATTTTGGGCTTTTGCCCCCCCCCCATAAATGTTGGCCTTTTCCAGATTTCTTGTGCTGCAAACTTTAGAGATACAGCTGAGTGTCGAGTAGATTTTACAAGGACCTGAGAGCTGCAGAGGAACAAAAGATTAGTGCTGCTTATGCTGTGTCTGTTTGTATTGTTAATATCACAACAGGTAGTGTACTTGCTTTTGATGCAGAAGGATGTGGGTTCTACTCCCACAGTAGGCAGATGCATTGCTGATACTGTACTGTGCTGTAAAGGGGGTGGATGCTGCAGTCCTTTTTGGTGAAGATACCTAGTAACTATCAACCTGTTATCAGTTTGCCATCCATTCCCTATTTCAATATTACTAGCTTATCATTTTTTTTAATGCAACATAAAAAAATATTCCTCAAGGGCAACAGACAATTTATTTGTAGATGAAACAATGAAATATAAAGTTGTTTGCTAGCAGCAACATCTTTGTTAGTTACAGATTTCTTTAATGTGGATTTATTTAGATGACTTTTTCTACTTCAGAGATTGTGCACATTTACTGATATTGGTGGACTGTAGAAGTTTGAGTAGACTTATGATGGAAATGTTCTGAATTGGGCAGTTTTGTCATTATTGGTGCATGCATTTTGTTTCATTGTTTACTGGAAAAATGTTCAAAACAATAAATTTAAAATGCCATCTAACAACTGTACTATATTGTACCAGGAATATAATTTAATACAATCAGGAAGGTGTATCAAAGAGCATGTGTATGTTTCATGTGCAAGGGGCCTATGATTTGCAAACAGCCTAAAGTTAATCGTTATCTGCCACTGGCAAAATGTATTTTCTTCGAATGTGGGTTTCAATGCTGTTTCAATGAATGCGAGTTTCAAGGGCAGAGAAGTTTTAATGCCAAGTCTATTTTCATTGTGAGACTGTATTGCTTTGTTTAGCAGATATGTATTAGTGTTTGTGCTGTAAAATGCAAAATAAAACTTTCAAATGAAATCCAAATCATTGCAAAAGTAAAGCAGTATGCACATTAGTGTTTATGGTAAATGGGGCAAAATAACCAAGGAATGGGGCACTGGAATGGCTGCAGGGGAGAGGCTCCATTTGACCATGATTTTGTGAGGGGGGAAGGGCAGCAAACTCAAGACACCTTTGGGTAAACTATACCTCTCAACTGTCCAGATTTTTGCAAAATGAATAGATTTTTGCTTCTTATTTTTGGTTTGTTCCTCATAAAATTTGTGGTTTTCTGGCAAATCATTTAGGAATGAAGTCACTAAATAATGACAGACATTAAGTTTAAGATGTTGTAACCTTCAGAAAAATGCATGCTAAAGCAAGACCTGTTATTCTGTCAACTGTCTGTTATTTTATCAACTGTCTTAAGTTTATACAAGAGCAATTTTTAGTACTGTTTGTATGTTCCCCCAATATATTTGGCCTTGTCCAGATTTCCTGCATTAAGAGGTTGAGAGGTACGTGCAAATAAATCGCTTTATAGAATTAGGAATACCCAAACCTCTCAACTGTCCCAATTTGGGATCAAAATGTTGCTCTCCCCCTAATAATCCCTCCACAAAATAGCAATTTTGGAAGAAAATGTGGAGGGTTTACAATTATAAATAACAGTAATGATCAGAGTTATAGATTACTTTTATTTCAGAAATGTACTTAGATTCTCTAATTTTGTTAGCTGCTCAAGTTAACAGTACTAATATTAAAAAAAGTTTCTCTTCTTTGACAGGTTCCCAGCTGTATTGTGTGGCAATTTTATATCTTTGCGTCACATTTTTGGTCCATTTTTCATAAAATCGTGGTTTTCTGTCAGATTAGTGGCAAATTTACTTTATGTATTTATTTATTTATTTATTTTATTTTACATTTATTGACCGGGCTAGTCCAACTGGATATATTTCCATTTTCAGTAGAGGCCCGGGGAGAAAAGCTCCAGCATAGCACAAAATGAAATATCAAATTGTATAACAAATAAAATAATAAGTATTTAAAATAAAGAAGAAGGTTATTAAAAAGTACAATACTAAAAAGATGAGTATAAAGTCATATCAGTCATGTGATCGTATGATATGTGAAGATACACTACAGTTCATTGTAGTTAACATAAATGCTTGTGGTTATATAAGTTTTACAATGACCAGATTTTAGCATACAGAGGGGTATATAGAGTATGATTATTTATCCATAGGCAGTAAGAAGATAAAAATAGGATAGGTAGTAGATTAATCTGGGTTAGTGCAGGGACATAACCAGAGAGATTTTAGGTGACGTTTGAGTTTTTGCTTAAAGAGTGACAGTGAAGGTAGTAGTGTTAGGTCGGTAGGTAGAAGGTTCCAGTGTTTCCCAGCAGTATTGGAGAATAGGCTGTTGCCTGACAAGTTATTGGACTTACTTATGCTAGCACGTAGTTTGCTAGAAGAGCGTAGGGAATTTAGATTATTATAAGGGGTAATGAGGTTAGCAAGTATTGGAGTATTATTTGATTGGTAAAATATTTTATGAACAATGGTGAGTTGGGAATAAGTTAGCACGTTAGGGAGTTCAAGCCAGTCTAGCTGCTTTAGATTCAGACAGTGGTGTGTTCGAAATGCATTTCCAGTGGCAAATCTGGCAATATTGTTATAGGAGTTAGACAGTTTGAGAAGATTATTTTTCTTTAGATTAGTATAAATAGGAGAAGCATAGAGAAGAGATGAGACTAAGTGAGAGTGGGCAGTAGTGGTTCTAGCACTATTAAAGACTGAAGTTAGAAAATAATGGCAGACATTTGTGTTTCAGATTTCATACCCTTCAGAAAATTCATACTAATGCAAGACCTACCTACCGACCTACCTAAGATTCTATTATCTTTCTAAGTTTATAAGAGCAATATTTAAAAAGTTTTCTTATGTTTGGGCCTGTGTCCTACTTCTATGTATGGCTTTGTCCAGATTTCTTGCTCTGAGGTTGAGAGGTATGAGTATCAGAGCCATCACTGTCAGCCAGAGACATTTCAAATTGTGACATACTTGTTGCACCCCACTCCCCCGTGTAGTGACTTTTGATGTGTCCGAGCAACGCAAGGAGCAGTTATGCAGTGTAAGTGTGCAGAGTATTCCCCCATCCAAGGGGGACACAAGTATGGCAGTAGCTTTTCATCTGTCCTTGATTTTGCAGAATGTTCTGGCTTTCTGTCATATTTTTATACTGTTGATTTATGCTTCTTATTATTCAGAAAATGCATACTGTCACAGTGCCTTTGTTACTCTGTGTTTAGGTAGCAATGCTTTAATGACAATCAGGTAAGCTTGTCGGAGATTGTAAGATGCAAGTAAGGTTTAATACGCATACTGTTAAAGAATTACCAATACTGAACACCTTTTTTGTTGCCATGCAGAGAATATTTACATAACTAGATAATGTATAAGCCTTGGTTAATGAAATACATATGGCAGTATTTGTAATAAAGGACAGGATTACAATATTTTCAGAAGCTCATTACATTTTTTGGAGACTTGCAGTCATCTTTGCAGGCTTTACCCATAAACTAAACTATTGTGTGTGGTCCATAACTTGTGCAGTGATCCTTTAAGCAATTTATCTTGAGCTTGTTTCTTGTTTGCTGTTCATTTTTTACTTTGATCATGTCTTCCTCCTGAAACAAGTAGATAGTTGTTGTCAGTCAGCAGGTCTTTTATGGATAAGAAACATTTTTACAAGTGGGGGTATCACAGATTGCTACTTTCAGCATGTTACTTAGTAATTTTATAAAGCTGAATATAAATTATAATTGGAACTGCACTGCAAGGAGAAGTGGTTTGACATGAGTGCTGCTTGTTTTATTTATACTTGATTTTGACTGGCATTCCAGTAATGTATTTAAAAAGTAATTTATTTTTTCATGCCTTACAACCTTCGTGTTTCCATCTAGGTATTAAATAGGTGTCATGTAGCCAATGCATTGAAATATTTTTTGCTTCTACACTTCGTTTTGTCCTGATTGGACTCTCATAATGACGGTTTGGCACCTAGGGCAGCGTATTTAAAGTTCCAGTTGTTGTGGTTTGGGGCATAGCTCCACCCCTTTCTAGCTGTCCCCACCCCTTTTCATTGGCCCCATCCATTCAGCTGTCTTCTGCAGCACCCCTTTAATTTGAGGTCACCAGCCACCACTGGGTGAGAGTAAAGTTATCTGTTAGGGGGAAGGATCTATGAGAGCTGAAGAGGAGTAATTTTGTTTTACTAGGGTTAAGAATGAGCTGGTGATTGGTGAACCAAATTTCAGCTAGTGAGAAGCACTCTTATGTTTGCCAGAGGAGGTGTTCAGGTGTAGGAGCTGCATATATGATAGTGGTATAATCTATGTATTGGATTAAAGAGGCTTTAGGTGTGGCAGATGGGAGCTGATTAGTGAAAAGAGTGAAGAGTAAAGGACCTAGGATGGAGCCTTGGGATACTCCAATGGAAACAGGCAGTAAGGAAGATATTTGGTTCTGCCATTGTACTTCCTTCTGCCTACCTGATAGATAGCTCTTGAACCATGTAATATAGGAGGAATTAAGGTTCAAGGTAGAGAGTGATTAAAGAAGTTTAAGGTGGTTAACCATGTTGAAAGCTTTGGATAAATCCAAGAATATAGCAGATACGTGTTGTCCATTATTTCTGTGATGATTAATGGTGTTAGTGAATGATATGAGTGCAGTGGTGGTACTATGGAAGGGTCTAAAGCCATGTTGTTGTGTAAATAACAATCTGTTATCTATCAGGTAAGCCGAGCTGTGTGTGTATCACTCTCTAAAGGATTTTAGATAACGGCGATAGTATGGCAATAGGCCATTAGTTGTTGAGTTCAAAGGACTTACCCACTTTGTGTAGTGGTATGATATGGGATATTTTCCATAAATGGGGTACTGTGCATTCTGAGATGGATCTGTTAATATGGATGGTCACTGGATAGGCAATGGCTTCTTTGACTATTTGTAGATATTTAGCGGGTAGTTTATTGGTGGCCAAGGTGGTGCATTTTAGTTTTTGGAGAAGTTTTAGAATGGTTTTGATTGATACTGGATGAACGCTAAAGTGGGTGCTATTATCTTGTGTTTCATTAGGAGTTATTATTGTTGTTGGGGTGAGGCGACTAGCAGTGGTTTGGTTATTAGCTAGAGCTTGAATTGTTTCTGTAAAGTATTTATTGAATTGGGTGGGGATATTGTCTTGGCTGTTTTCAATTTTGGGGGTGGGGTGGAAGTTTTCCCAGGATGTATTGCTTTCCCTTTATTTTTACCCCTGCTTGCTCCCCATTTCAGCACTTTCTTAGCTTCCCCATTTTAACAGCTATAATTTGGACAAAAAATAGAATCACAAACAACTCGTAAGTAGCAGAAAAAGCAATGGTTTCCTTCAGTTTTTTTGGCCTCTGTGTTTGTGCAGAGTTTCACATCATGCAGCAATGCCAAGTGACAGTGAGCAGAGGTACAATGTTGCAGTTACCTCCTCATAATGCTACTTAACCCGCTGCACTATGCCAACACACAGCAAAATTCATGTCATTGCATTATCACTGTTAAGTTAAAAGTATTTAAAAATATTAGGTACAACTGGATTCAAACCTAGTGTCATCTGGGCTGAAAAAGAAATCTGTCAGCGCATTTACATCTGCTACCACAAAGTCAGTTAAGCAGCAGGTGTGTTTTATAGACTCAATACTAACTCTCAGACTTTAGCAATGTGGCTCGCATTTGTGCACTGCTTAACTATGCGCAAAGAGGGAAAGTATTGAAAATATGTATCTCGCATGCGCAAACACTTTGCCAAACATCGTACATACGCATTATGGAAAAGTAAATATTATGCATTACTACTGTTTACTGTCCATTTCCTCTCTATGACATGAAATTATATTCAATTCAATTCAACTATATTCAACTTTATTGTCATATGTACTAAAGACACTTGTCACAAAGTACAATGAAATTCTTATTCTGCAAGTCCTCCAGCAACATATAAAAAACAATGACAATTAACAAGAATAAGTAATCTAAGACAACAAATAGACAATAATATAAATAGCAATATCAGTAAATATAGATAACTGTGCAAAAGAGCACATTTGTGCAAAAAAAAAGTTTGTTTCCTTTCAAATGTGAACCAACCTATAATACTGGAGGGAGAAGTAGTGTATGAGTTTTAACAGTCTAATAGCTTGAGGTGTAAAAACTGTCTTTCAGCCTGGTTTTTCTGGATGCCAAGCTCTTGTAATGCCTCCCTGATGGTAGCAGCATAAACACTTTGTGTTGTGGGTGGGTACTGTCCATGATAATGTTTTGGGCCCTCCTAAAAACTCTTTTGGTGTAGATGTCCTTCAATGCAGGGAGTGTTAGTCCATTGATGTTTTGTGTACTTTTTATTACACACTCCCGAGCCTTGCAATCCCGTATTGTACTATTCCTGAACCATGCAGTAATATAGTGGGACAGAATGTTTTCAATTGTACATCTTTCAAAGTTGCTGAGGATGGTGTTGATCATGCCAGACTTCCTCAGCCTTCTCAGAAAATACAGTCATTACATGCTTTTTTCTACCAGGTCTGTGATGTTTTGAGTCCAGGTAAGGTTCTTAGAGATGTTAATACCAAGCAATTTGAATTTAGCCACTCTTTCCACCTCAGACTAACCAATATATAATGGTAAGTGCTGCCCTCTATTCCTCAGTGTATCAATGATTATCTCTTTCATTTTGCTGGTATTAAGAGAGAGATTACTATTCCAACACCACTTCACAAGGGTCTCCGCTTCCCTACTATACACTGACTCATCACCCCCTGAGATCAGACCAATGACCGTTGTATTATCTGCAGATTTGACAATACTGGTGTCATGTTGAGAAGCAACACAATCATAAGTGAAGAGGATGTACAGCCCTGGACTGAGCACACAGCCTTGTGAAGTTCCTGTATTTATTATTATTGTTTTAGAGATTTTACTCCCCAATCTGACTGACTGCGGTATGCCTGTTAAAAAATCTAAGACCCAATTGCAAAGAGTCAGTGGCACACCCAGTATGGACAGCTTATTAATGAGCTTCATCTGTGCCACCGTACCGAAGGCTGAACTATAATCAATAAGCAGCAATCGAGCATAACAGTCCTCATTCACCAAATGAGTAAGAACTGTATGCGATGTTGTACTGACTGTATCCTCTATTAACCTATTTGGTCTGTATGCAAACTGCAGGTGATCCATTGTATTCAGTATAACTGACTGAATATGATTCTCTCAAAACATTTCATCACTATGGGAGTCAATGTAACCTGCCAGTAGTCATTCAGGCAGTTGGCTTTGCCCTTTATCGGCAGTGGAATAATAGTGGTTTCCTTATAACAAGTGGGAATTGTAGCTCATGCAAGGGAGAGATTGAATATATCAGCCAGAACATCAGCAAGCATTGAAGCACAGGTTTTGCGTGTCCTCCCAGCAATATTATCTGGACTGGCTGCCTTCCAGGGATTTATCCTCCTCAAGGAGTTTACCACACTTGCTTGTGATATTGTGAAAGATGGTGGTGCCTCCTATCTGCCCCTGTCTCTAATGGCGGTGCCCTTTGACTCAGTGTTTTGGACTTCTAACCAGGCATAAAATTCATTGAAATCATCTGGTGAAAACTGTCTGTAAGTAGTCATCCCTCTACCTTTGTCTCTGTAGCCTATGATGTTTTCTAGACCTTGCCACATACACCTTGTATCAGCAATCAAATAATAACCTTCCAGCTTACAACTCTAATTCTCCTTTGCTGCTCTGATAGTGCTATGTAAGTCATATCTAGATTTTTTTATACTTGCCGATATTGCCTGATGCATATGCCTTGGAGCAGGCATGAAGCGCAGAGTGAACCTCTGAGTTAATCCATGGTTTATTATCTGGATATATCCAGATGTCTTTATGGGGCACAATGACATCAATGTACAATGAAGTACATGTGGAAACATAACAAACTGAAGGGTCTAGCTAACAATATGTCACATATTTACAATACAGTCATGCGTTGCCTCCCCCCAAACACTGCATATGTGGTGTCTCAGTACTTTTTTCACACATATCACCTACACTACAGAAATTAATATCAAATGTTGTGTGATATGCAATACGCATGTATCTGTTAACATGCAGAAATAGAACTATTGACCCATAAGCTTAAAAAGCCTTCTCTGCAAGGCTAGGGAATGAATCAGCATGGACCTTTTTCACAAGGACACAGGTGACCCTCAACACACCTGAACCAACCAATCTTGTTTTTTTCAAGGGTAGATCATGTTTCTTTAACCTAATGGACTTCTTTGATTCTGACCCCAAAGACCTGGATGAGGGATAGCAGGACATGCCACCCATGTTGAGTTATCCAAGGCCTTTGACACTATCCCCCATTCAGCTATCATAGAGAAATTCTCCCTTCTGGGGATTAACCCATACATTACTAGATGGATACCCAACTGGCTCACTGACAGAACACACACTCTCAAAGCTGGGAACTGCATCTCCACCACTAGACCACTTGCCACAGGAATACCACAAGGATCTGTACTGAGCTCCCAACTGTTTGGAAACTATTTTTCTGAAGTCCAGGCAAAGGTAAATGGCTGTGGCTTACCAAGTTTGCAAATGGCTTTCAACCAGATGCAGTCATATAGAATCCCCCAACTATGTTATCATATTACAGAAGAGGCTGACACAGATAAATGATTGGTGCCAAACTCACAGACTGTAGCGTAAAGCAGAAAATGCCTCATTATCCACTTTGACAATGAATTACCCATGCTAATTATGATATACAAATCACCCTTCTTAGCTCAAGCACAATGTTGCAAGACTTAGGAACACATGTTGATAGCAATCTACACTTCAATCACTATGTGTCCATAGTGGTGGGACACATATTCTACATTGTGCACCTCATAAATAAGGCCATCACATCCAAGACCAGGGAGGTCATAGCTCTGCTGTACTCTACTCTTATCAGACTAATAATTGAGTAAAATGCTTCCTTCTGTCTGTGCCTCGCCAGGCACCTGCAGCAACTGGAGAAAACACAGAGATTTGTGACTGAGAGAATCCAGGGCCTCCAAAACATGACATACATGGAAAGACTGAAAGACCTGTCACTGTACTCAGTATCATGCAGACTGCTGAGAGGTGACCTATACCTGGCCTACAGAGCAGTCTCAGATCCTGCCTTACTGGAAATGCTGGACATCTGCAAATCAAATAGGACAATAACAACTTGCTACAGGGATCTCAACCTATCCTGTGACATAAACAGAACATGCTGGGGAGACAGATATATCTCCCAGAAATTGCTGCTCCTCTGCAAAAGGCTCCTATTGCATGTGAAGCAGTGCCCCTCAAAGACTGCATCCAAGCTCAACATTGACAGCTGGATGGTTCATAGATAGATTCATAGGTTCATAGATTAGTACTAAGTTAACTGCTCTTGTGAGCCATTTTAAGCCTAGCCAATTATCCCTTGTGAGACTCGAACCCTGCACCTTGTGTTTGTAAGGCAAACACCTTAACCATTAGGCCACCCTTCCAAACCAAAAATAAACAGCCTTTACAAGTCTTGAGTGTAAATTCACCCCTGGGGTGGCACCTATACCTGTCATGGCAGGGCAAGTCAGTGCTGATCACAAAATCACTCTGCTAACAATCACCATCTAACTATGCTGAGTAAGGGTACTTATGCCTTTACATGGCTAGGCTTTTAAATGCCCTAGGCCATTAGGCTAGCACATCCTATGAACCCAAGAAGCTATGAACCTATGCAGCCCTCCCAACACCTTCTGTCCAACATGACCTACTGATGTCATCCATTATAATTTGACCTGCAGTCTTGTAAACATCAGACTTGTGCCCTGGTGCTTGTGTAAAGTACTGAGTTTTGTAGTCTTTGTACTTAGATAGGCAGGGGTTCTGTTCTCACTGCAGTCAACTGTGTGCGTGTGTCTAGCAAGAATAGCAGAACTGTTTATCCTACAGTTACTGCTCTAATCCCATGGATTGAGAGTATTTTGATACTTGCATGTACCTATGCATCCATTTCATGCAAGCCTCCCAGCATCTTCTCTCCAACATGCCCTGCTGATATCATCCACTATAAATTGACCTGCAGTCTTGTAAAAGTCAGATTTGTGCCATGGTGCTTGGGTAAAGTACTCGGTTCTGTAGTCTGTGCACTTTGGTAGGGATTCTGTTCTCACTGTAGTCAACTGTGTGTGTGTGTGTGTGTGTGTGTGTGTGTGTGTGTGTGTGTGTGTGTGTGTGTGTGTGTGTGTGTGTGTGTGTCTAGCCAGAAGTGCAGAAGTGTGTATCTTATAGTTACCACTCCAATCCTATGGATTGACAGAATTTTGATACTTTCACATGCCTACACATCCATTGCATGCAGCCCTCCCACCAGCATCGTCTCTCCAACATCCCCTGCTGATGCCATCCACTATAAGTTGACCTGCAGTCTTGTAAAAGTCAGACTTGTGCTGTTGTGCTTCTGTAATGTACTTAGTAGGGGTTCTGTTATCACTGCACTCAATCAGTGTGTGTGTGTGTGTGTGTGTGTGTGTGTGTGTGTGTGTGTGTGTGTGTGTGTGGTTGTGTGCACTTGCTTAACATTATAGAGAGCCCTTTACACCAGCATATAGGACACTGTTATTGCCATATTATCCTCACCAGACACTGTTGATGTCATCAGCTATAAAGTGTTGTCTGAGACAATCCAAGTCAGACTTAAGCTGTGGCACTTGCCTTAAATGCAGAGTTGTGCAGTCTGTGTACTTAGATAGGTAGGGGTTGTATTCTCACTGTAGTCAACTGGGGTGTGGGTGTGCACTTGCTTGACATTACAGAGAACATTTTACACAAGCATGTGGGACACTGTTATTGACATATTCTCCTCATGAGATACTGCTGATATCATCAGCTGTAGCTGATTTGTGGATGTGCACTATTCCCACTAGGGTAGGGTCAGAGAGTATATGATACAGATTACAGTGACATGGAATTCAGTCTATCCACATACATCATAGCATGGTTTGTATGCACTGTTTTCTTGGTGAGTAACCCATGTGGTCTCTCCAGTTGATTTATATGTCTGGTGAGGTACATGCAAAATAGAACATTATACTCTATATTTGGTGTTTTGATGATCAAGTACAGTGCTGTAATATAATCCTGAGATCTTAATATGATGGTGTCACTTATGATATGCAGAACAGAGGCTTTCAATACCACTGTGGCCACTTGGTGGTCAAAGTTCAGATTGCTATATAAGTGTGCTGCCAGTGCTTACACCACTGGGTTTCAGCATAGCATAACTATTATTTGAAGTTTTGAAATTCTATTCTTGTTCATCTGGTCTTTAGTTATGTGGTATTTTGGGAATGTGAAGTAGACCCCTATTGTAAATGTTGTAATTCCCCTTTGCACCAAAATATACATTTTTGCATTTATTTATAGACCGTGTGGCATTGTCACCAAACATTTGTCTGTATTAGCCCTCCTACAGTATGTTATCATCATAGGTGGAATCAATGATTGTACCCAGGATGCAAGAATCAGCAAAAGCAGTAAGCCAAAGGCCGTATACTTTAACCTGAACTGTTGAGAAATGGATTCCAAATAGTAAAGGGTCAAGCACAAATACTAGGGCTACACCAGTGGTGATAGTTCTAATGTTACAGGTTGATTCACCAACTTTCACAGTATGTGTTTCTGTCAGTGAGGCAATTAGTTATCCATATAGGGACATGAAGTTTAATCCCCATCTGGGAAAGTTTCTCAATGATCCTTGCATGGAGGATTGTGTTCAAACCCTAGGTCAGTTGAGGACAGCCAGCATGCACTGTCTTACCTTCTGTGACATCTCGACACTGGGCCAGTAATCAAGGAGCCTGAATCCCCACCACTGACACTGGAAAGGGATGTTCACTTGGAATACAAATGGATACACTCAGTGTTTCCAGATGCAGACCTCTCTGCTTCAAGAAAGATTTCCCTTAAGAGCAGCAGGGAACACACTCAGTCTGTGGGCTTTTCCTCTCCATATCTCAACAGACCCCCAGTAAGACACCCCACTGACATAGCTCAGAGTTGAGTCCTTAGCTGGGGTCCCAAGCTAAGTCCTCCCACACCCTCTCTGTGAAACCAGTGCTTTGTGTCTTTGTTCCAAGCAGATGGTGCACACACTCTTTGAGATTTGATTCACACACACACAAACACACACACACACACACACACACACACACACACACACACACACACACACATACACAGAGGGGAAAGGCTGGCACAGATTCACCTGCAGTGACCCCTTCTTCCCAGATTATAATGTACTTATCACTGCCCCCAGAACTCCTGTCAGCTACTTTAAGGCTCTTACAAGGGTACCCAATTATACTGAGTGAAATTAATATTAATGCAAATCATAATGTTGACCAAACAGCAAGAAAGCTTTCAGGAGTGGCCAGAGTTATCACCAAATAAATACTCTCAAAGCTTAAATATATTTTCTGAAAAAGGACCAGCCACAATGAAAAGTTTAAACATATTTAATAATAAATAGTGGAAGAACATGAAAATACCAAATATCTATTTACAGTAAGCACCAGAGTTTTAATCACAGGGAATATTAAAAATAACACTGATGGAAATTTTTCACACAGTTATAGAAAAACAGTATTCCGCTAGTCTCACTATCTATTCCTGACTGACTAAAATAATTACTGTTCCTACTTACTGAATAGAGCAAGGCAAGATGGATGAGTGTTTTTTGTTATCAGATCTAAGACCAAATACAGAATGCTGCTGAGACTTCGGTCTCCACTAATATTAAAACATTATTTCTGTACAGAATGGCATCACACACATCTGGTCATCTGACTCTGTTTACCACACTATCCCCTATTACTAGAAACTACCAGGGTGTTGGCACCTATGTGTTACCATACACACAGTCAGAGACAAACATTGTGTCTCTAGCTCCATTCAGAACTGTGGAATAACATCTTTATGTCTTAAGCAGTTACAGTAATGCATGCACATTTACATTCCTTCCAGTAGGGCGCACTGCCTATACATTTTAATACAAGCAAACCTCACAAATACATGTTTAGCACAAGCAGCTGTACAAATCAGTTTGATATACAAATGACATATAATTATTTACAAAATTTCAACTAGCTGTGCTTCATGTTACAAATACACTGCCCTGTTTCTCCTGGCATGGCTGGCAGTACCTCCTATCATCACAACTCTCCCACTTTGAAGACTCAAGCTAGTTTTTCAAGTGAGAATAAAAACATTCATGACTCAATAAAACCACAGCTTTACTATAAATGTAGAATCACTGACTTAGCACTTTCAGCCATAACATTGGGCTTCTTCAGAGTCAGTAAAAAATCAGGACTTTTATAGTCCTAACCAGGCAATCAGCCAATATAAAAGTCCATTAAAATTAATTATCCAATTAACCATTTAACCCAACCCCTGCTGCAAAGGAAAAAGACAACACAAGAAATATTGTGATAAAACCACATCTAAAACAGCAAAAATGGTTATAATAAACTGTTTCATGTAAACCCCTTTAGTGAGTACTTTGTCAAGTAAAGTTAAACATGTAGTCATCTGTTAAATAAACTGGGATTTGTGTTTCAAAACACATGCAATAGATATGTTTTCATTAATGCCTGGCATTTTTGTTGCATCCAGATGCAACTGCTATAGACATTCTCTCATCTCTAGTAAGGTTTTAACATCACCTCCCATGTCTTTTTTGGGCAGCCTGTCAATGACAAAAAAATATAAATTTTTTGTAGTTGCCACACGTCTTAATATGATTAAATAAAGCACTTGTAGGCATCTTGTTTTTTTATGTCTCTATTGTGTTCCAAAATATGAAACCTTAATTTACGTGTGGCCATTCCTACATTTTATTTATTTTATTTATTTATTTTACATTTGTTGACCGGGAAAATCCGACTGGATACATGTCCATTTTCAGCGGAGGCCCGGGGAGAAAAGCTTCACAAATACAGTTAGTACATTGTTACATAGATAAAAAACTGATAGTATATTAAACAACTATTATGTAGAATTGAAAAAAGAGAAGCCAGAGATACAGGCATTAATAGTTACATAAAATGCCGGACATGATAGACAGGTGGCTACATATACTACCATGTCAGTATTGCAATTACAGTACCCTGTGCAGTTTAGTGTTCTTTTGCAACTGTCTATGCATACATAAGGTCCGTCATTAATAAACTTGCAAATACTACATGTACCATACTTACCCTTCCATGAGATGTTACTATTAGTTGTCCCTACACCTCTTTCCAACAGTTCTTTCAAGTTGGAACACCTACTGTTAATGAATCTCGGGCTTGAACCCAATGCATCTTTTAAGTCTGAAGGAAATACACTGTCCCTGTATACTGTCTGGATAATGTTCTTAATTTTCATACCTGAATCATTGTAATCCAGCACCATTGCCATAGAGTTGTTAGTAGTAAGTTTATTAATCTCAATAGTACTAAATGAACCAACACTTCTACTTAAATCCAAGAGAATAGGTCTAAAATTACTGCTTCTTCTCATTTTAACATCCTTACTTAACTTAGTTGGTAAATCCATTGGATACCCTCTATTTATGAACATGTCAATAAGCTTCAGTAGTTCAAATTTAAAACAGTCATCCTGACTAATAAGCCATGACAATCAAATCATTTGACCCTGCACCACATTTTTCTTTTGAAATTGAGGGTGGCAACTCTCATAATGTAAAAAAGAGTTGCTGTATGTTTTTTTACGGTAAATGTTCGAATGTATATGGCCATTCTCTTTGTACAAAAGAATATCTAAAAATTCAATCCTATCTCTATCCATGTGACTTGTAAATTTTAAAAAAGTGGCTGTGTTACTCAAATAACCAATAAAATCTTTCAACTCTTGTTTGAGCCCTTCCACAAAATCTGTATGTCATCCTGGTACCTTAAGTATGTCATGATCTTTGACATCTAGACAGAATTAAACACGTGTTGCTGTTCCCATTCTGCTAAGACCAGGTTAGCATAGATGGGTGCACATCTGGTATGTATTGCAACCCCATTTGTCTGCCTGTAGTATTCCCCATTAAACAAGATGGAATTATTGGATAGTAACAATTCTAACAAATCCACAAGCAGGCCTCTTTATACATGGTGTAAATCAATGTTGTTAAAGCTGTCAATTCCAATATGGTGGGTGATCACCAAAAATAAGCTGACTATATCTACAGTCACAAACCAAAAGTCGTCAGCACAATTTAAATTCCTCATATTATCAAGGCAATGCCAAGAGTCCCTTAAAATGTGCGGAACATTGTTCAACATATTCTTGCAAGTGATGTCTATATATGATGCTAGTGGTTCCATTTTGGAGCTAAATTAAACTGCCCAGGATACTGTAATTGCAGTACTGACAATGGTAGTATATGTAACCACCTGTCTATCATGTCTGGCATTTTATGTAGGAATGACAACATGTAAATTAAGGCTTCATATTTTGGAACACAATAGAGACATAAAAAACAAAAAGCCTATAAGTGCTTTATTTAATCATAGTAATACATGTGGCAACTTCAAAAAATGAATATTTTTGTCCTTGACAGGGTGCCCAAAAAAGACATGGGAGGTGATGTTAAAACCTTACTAGAGATGAGAGTATGTCTATGGCAGTTGCACTTGGATGCAACAAAAACACCAGGCATTAATGAAGACATTTCTATTGAATGTGTTTTGAAACACAAATCCCAGTTTATTTTATAGATGACTACATGTTTAACTTTCCTTGGACAAAGTACTCCCTCAAGGGGTTTACATGAAAGTTTATTATAACAATTTTTACTGTTTTAGATGTGGTTTTATCACAATATTTCTTGTGTTGTATTTTTCCTTTGCAGCAAGGTTTGGGTTAAATGGTTAACTGGATAATGGATGTTTTTTATATTGGCTGGTTGCCTGGTTAGGACTATAAAATTACTGATTTTTTTGTGTGTAATTGACTCTGAAGAAGCCCAATGTTATGGGTGAAAGCGTTAAGTCAGTGATTCTACATTTACAATAAAGCTGTGGTTTTATCGAGTCACACATCTTTTTATTCTTACTAGTGTTTGTTCAACTTGATGGTCTAGTTTTACTGGTTTGTTGACCCGATTCCAACTATCAGCTTTTTGGAGCTGAAACTCTAAAAGAAATTTGGATTTTGTTTTTCTTTGGAGCTGAAAAGCACAAAGTACTTTGGCATTCTTTTGGTTTAAGAAATCTGGAATGGAGCGGTTATTTGCCCAGTATGTGGACTTATCCAAACAAATTATTTCTCTGCTGCAAACAAATGAAGACAACAGCAATGTTTCTATAACTACTACTAAGGTGGAATTGTTGACATTGCATACGCCACCTGGCACTAGTGGAAGTACCACTCAAAGTATTGAAAGTAGATCGAGCAACGTTAGTTTGGAAGGACAACACAGAGTGGATGAAGGTAGGATGTCAACACTCCTTGATTTTGAGACACTGTTGGCTCCTCCTTCTTTGAATGTGAGGCAATTGTTAGAACAGAATGCTGGTTTTTGGCAATTTCAACTCCCAGTTACAGCTATTTGAAAAACTAACAAAAAAGTATAAATCTTTACAAATGGACAATGTTTTCTTAGAGCATTCCACAGAACTTAATCAAGTACCGAAGGGACTTAAAATTTTTAAGCTGCCAATTGGAATATTGGAAGACACCGTGGTGTTTCAGGACCTTATTGCTCTTTTTGATAGAACAGGTATGGACATGATGAGGATTATTGTCCGTGACAGTACTGTTAAACTATCTAAACTAAAAGTTGAACTGCTAGCTTTAAAAACCAGTATACTGAATGACTTATTATCTGATATAAGTAAAGCGCATTTCGATAAAAAATTTTGGTAGACACTGACAAGTTTGTTAAGGCTGGTCTAGAGAGAAAGCAAAGAAAGATCATGAGAGATACTATTGGCTACAGAGAAAAGAGGGCTTACCCCTCTAAAAGGAGAGTTAATGAAGTACCCAGAGACATGCCTAATAATGAGGCAAACAGAGTTCCTGAAGAGGAGCTTAATGTGGTATAGACTGACACTTGTGAGGACAATGAACCTTTTTTAGACAATCCACCCCCACTGAGGTGCTCAGATCGTTTACAGAACCATGCCCAGTATCAGAACCATATAAACATGACACCAATGAGAAGGCACACATTGACAGAGGGGGGAGATGGGGGGTTCATTCCAAGGTCACCACAATCCGTGGCGCAACTACCAATTGAACTTCAACAATTAGACTTTGGCAGTGTATATGATGAGTTGTTGGATGACAGTATTGAATCAGGCATCCCTATTTTTAATACTTCTGCTGTTGAATCTGGAGAACATTGTGATGATTGTAGTTTGGACAATATAATATGTTGTAAACAGGAGGATGACAAAGATTTCACAATTTACAATTTTTCAGATCTAAAGATTACTGAATATTATGTCAGCTTGTTGAAAAAAGGTTTTTCTTTTGTTCCAACCCACAGATATGAGGTTGGGAGACTATTAATGAGTCTTAAGCTGTATTCTAGGATTCTCAATTTATGGATATTTTTTGTAAACAATCCAAAGCCCGGCAATGATTGTAACTACTTGACTTTTAAGAGAGCTAGTGTGTTCATTCCACTGCACAATCTAACAGTTATGGTATTTGAATGGTTGTGTGAAGTCCAAATTAGGAGATGTCTGCAATATGAAAAATGTTGACAGCTCACACATTCCAACAAGTACAGGATTATGAAACCAGATTGGGGGGGGGGGGGTAGCCATCATGGCTAACACAGACTATGCCTGTCAAATGCAAGTACTATTAAATGATGTGGAAACTTATGAGAGGGTTTCTAGGTTTGATGTACATAGGGCCTATGCCAAAATTGATTGGCAGTTATATGAATTTATGTGTGAGAGGATACTTTCTAATGAGGAGTTTAAATATGTTACAGTGGAGAACCCCATTATTCTTTCTATTTTTGGTATCCCCAAAATTCATAAGAATGTAAATTTTCCACCATTTAGGCCTATTGTAGCTGCTAAGGGCTCCAAAACAGAATCATTAGCATCATATATAGACATCACTTGTAAGAAAGTGTTGAACAATATTCAACACATTTTAAGGGTCTTGGCATTGCCTTGATAATATCAGGAATTTAAATTGTGGTGACGACTTTTGGTTTGTGACTGTAGTCAACTTATTTTCGGTGATCCCTCACTATATTGGAATTGACAGCTTTAACAACAGTCTGGCAAAATACAGTGATTTACACTATGTAAAAAGAGGCCTGCTTGTGGATTTGTAATAATTGGTACTATCCAATAATTTCATTTTGTTTGATGGGGAATACTACAAGGAGACGAACGGGGTTGCGATGTGTGCCAGATGTGCACTCATCTATGCTAACCTGGTGTTAGCAGAATGGGAACAGCAACACATGTTTAATTCTGTCTATATGTCAAAGATCAAGATATGCTTAAGGTACTTGGATGACAGACTGATTTTGTGGAAGGGCTCAAAACAAGAGGTGGAAGATTTTATTGGTTATTTGAGTAACATGACCACTTTTTTAAAGTTTACAAGTCACATGGATAGGGATAGGATTGAATTTTTAGATATTCTTTTGTACAAAGAGAATGGCCATATACATCTGAACATTTACCATAAAAAAACATACAGCAACTTTTTTTTTAAATTATGAGAGTTGCCACCCTCAGTTTCAAAAGAAAAATGTGGTGAAGGGTCAAATGTTTTAATTGTCAAGGCTTATTAGTCAGGATGACTGTTTTAAATTTTAACTGCTGAAGCTTATTGACATGTTCACAAATAGAAGTTATCCAATAGAGTTACTGACTAAGTTAAGTAAGGATGTCGAAATGAGAAGAAACAGTAATTTTAGACCTATTCTCTTGGATTTAAGTAGAAGTGTTGGTTCATCTAGTACTATTGAGATTAATAAACTTACTACTAACAACTTTATGGCAATGGTGCTGGATTACAATGATTCAGGTATGAAAATTAAGAATATTAACTAGACAGTATGGGACAGTGTATTTCCTTCAGACTTAAAAAAAGTATTGGGTCCAAGCAAGAGATTCATTAACACTAGGGGTTCCAACTTGAAAGAGATGTTGGAAAGAGGTGTAGGGACAACTAATAGTAACATCTCACGGATGGGTAAGTGTGGTACATGTAGTATTTGCACGTTTCTTAATGACGGACCCTATGTACACATAGTTAACAAAAGAACACTAAACTGCCCAGGGTACTGTAATTGCAATACTGACATGGTAGTATATGTAGCCACCTGTCTATCATGTCCGGCATTTTATGTAGGAATGACCACACGTAATTAAGGCTTCGTATTTTGGAACACAATAGAAACATAAAAAACAACAAGCCTACAAGTGCTTTATTTAATCATAGTAAGACACGTGGCAACTACAAAAAATTTATATTTTTTGTCATTGACAGGGTGCCCCAAAAAAGACATTGGAGATGATGTTAAAACCTTACTAGAGATGTAAGAATGTCTATGGCACTTGCGCCTGGATGCAACAAAAACACCAGGCATTAATGAAAACATTTCTATTGCATGTGTTTTGAAACACAAATCCCAGTTTATTTAACAGATGACTACGTTTAACTTTACTTGTCAAAGTACTCACTGAAGGGGTTTACATGAAACTGTTTATTATAACCATTTCTACTGTTTTAGATGTGGTTTTATCACAATATTTCTCGTGTTGTCTTTTTCCTTTGCAGCAGGGGTTGGGTTAAATGGTTAATTGGATAATTAATTTTAATGGATGTTTTTTATATTGGCTGATTGCCTGGTTAGGACTATAAAAGTCCTGATTTTTTTTTGTCTGCAACTGACTCTGAAGAAGCCCAATGTTATGGGTGAAAGTGCTAAGTCAGTGATTTTACATTTACAATAAAGCTGTGGTTTTATCAAGTCATGGATCTTTTTATTCTTATTAGTGTTTGTTCAACTTCGTGGTCTAGTTTTTCAAGTGCCCCTTGAGAAACACTGCTTGAAAGGAATAAGCCTATCTGGGAATACATTATCCCATACCCTGTTTTGAGATCCCATCTGCCTTGGCATTGATGACCCCACTACATTGCTGCACTGTCATATCATATGCCTGCAGTGCTACGCTCCAGCATAGTAACTTGCCATTTTGTCAATTGGCTCGCTGTAGCTATAAATCTCCCTCAGACTTCTCCTGCCTCCTACTAAAAATACTTAACACAAAGGCCTCCCTGTCATGGTAAGGTTTCATCATGTTAGCATGGTACAGTCTGTGCCCCTGCCTTCTGCCTAGCAGTTCTACCATGTAGTTAACATCACTGGCCTTCCTTACTGCTTTGAAGGGTCCCTCCCAAGCTCTTGCAACTTATTGCGTCTGACAAGGAATGAGAACCATAACTAACCTGCTGCCCCACAGCATACTCTCTGGCTTGAGCATTCCTGCCATACCATACCTTTTTCTGCTGTTGGGCCCCTGCCATGTTCTCCTGGGTGAAGCTCATGAGCTCCATGAGCCTTGTCCTGAGGCTTAGGACATTTGCCACAACAGACTCCTTGTGGGATTTGCACTTACTCACTCTGCCACTCAGCATGAATCAAATCTAAATGCCTCCTTACCCTCTGTCCATACAGCAATTCAAATGGTGAAAAACCTGCAGATTCCTAGAGTACATCTCTGTAAGCAAACAACAGAGGGGCAAATATTTGCCCCACTCTCTTAAACTGGTCTGCAAATACCAGTAGCATGGTCTTTAATGTAGAGTTTAACATCTCCACAGAACCATTAGTCTGGGGATTGTAGGGGGAGGTCTTTAGGTGCTTCACCCCGCAGTGCTTCCAAAGACAAGCCAGCAGGTCTGACATGAAATTGGCACCTCTGTCAGTCGGTATTTCTCTCGGGAAACCTAGCCAGTTGAAAATATCTAACACAGTATTTGCCACCTTTTCTGCCTCAATGGAGGACAGAGCCACTGCCTCAGGGTATTTAGTAGCATAATCTACTACCACCAGGATATACTTCTTCCCTGTGGAGCTTGGAGTAGTTAGAAGCCCCAAAATAGCCATAGTTACCATTTGAAATGGCTCCTCAATCACAGACAAAGGCATCAAAGGATCTTTGACTTTGTCTCCTGCCTTACCTACTTTTGGCACTGCTCACAGGTCCTGCAGTACCCTGTTACCGCCCTTGCAATCCCAGACCAATAAAAGTTCTGCATAATATGTCTCTTTGTACACTTTATGCCCATATGACATGCAAAAGGAACATAATGGGCTATGGCTAGAAGTGCCAGATGGTAGGCTATAGGCACTACCAACCACTGTATTACCTAACCCTCTAGCACTCCCTCAGGGGTTCACTCTATGTACAGTAACTTTTTGTTCCAGTATACAGACTCCCATTCCCTTGAGAATTAGGTGCCTCCCTAGCTACCTCCCTCAAGCCTCTTAATGCAGGTTCTGAAAGCTGAGCTTGTGTCAGTTCTACTTTTGTGACTCTTCCCTGCTCCCTTTCTACAGGAAGTCTGATATTGTCTGACAGCAGTGCCTCACTGGCAGCCTGGGTACTACCACTCACCTCTGCCCTCGCAGTCACTCAGTCCAAGGGAACATCAGTACCTTCAAGCAGCTGTGGCTCACTTTCAGACTCACTGCTACAGGGTAGCTCCAGCCATGTCTTCGGGTATAAGGTCTGTCCAGGTCTCACCCAGGCTATTGAACTCACATGCCTGTCTCCAAGCCTGACTGCATGTAACTGCATGCATACAAGGTACTGCATTATCAGAATAATTTCCTGTCTTGACATCTGAAGGGATATCATCAAACACACCTACTTGCTTGCTTCCTTTTCCATCCTCCCAGTCAAGGTGAACCCTGGCCAAAGGCATTTGGAATGGGATCCCTCCTAAAGCTCTGAATGGATTGGAATGCCCAAGCAAGTACTGTTCCTCTTTAACCACTGCAGGCTTCTCAATGATTATGTCAAAGGCTGTATCTCTCTTAGCATTGGCCTGTTTTACATCCACTAAGATAGGTTATAATCTCTTGTTATAGTTTGGTACCCCTATTGTCTCCAGAAAACTTACCACTGGCATACTGTTATTCCCACTTGTAGGCCCCCCACCTTGCCTCCATAGACATCTATGTGTTACATGGCACCACTGGTTACATTTAAAACATTTAACCCATAATCCTGGCCATGTACCTGAACTAGTGGCTTCCCCTGTTCCCCTGGTGGAGTCTGTTGGGGCAGCTTAGGTTAAGCAGCACAGGTTACCTTATATCCATGTGCAGCATTGAGTATTCCTTTCCTGCGCAGTGATGCCCTGCTTGATAAGTAGAGATAGCTCATCTGCAGAGTTGCACTCTTGGTCTGCCAACTAGATTATCATGTCCTCAGGCAAAGTGCTAAGGGCTTGTTCTCTCACCAAAGGATCTGCCAGCCCTTTCAAAAGTGGTGACCTGACACCCGCTCATCTACCTATGAAAATAAGTGCTTAACTCAGCAATATAATCACACACACTTTTATCTGCCTTGCATCTATGCTCACAAAACTTTTTTTCTGTAAGGTTCAGGTATTAACTTAAAACATTCTAGTAAACAACATTTGATTTTGTCATAGTTTAAGTAATCAATATCAATTTGGAAACAGCAGTTACAGCTTTTCCATGGAGTAAGGGGGTCAGGAACCATATCCAGAGACCTTGGTCGACATTATCCTGTGTACATACCCTTTCAAATATATGAATAAAACTATAAAAATTATCACCCTCTGCAAATTGTGGAAGACATTTACTGACCATTATTGCTTCTCAGGTCCAGTTATTCCCTTCCTCATTCCCTCCATGACCCTGGCAAAGAGTCATCATTTCCCTCTCATGTTGATGCTGCTTCTCATTTTCTTCAGCCTCCAAACACCGCTGGCTCTCTGCTGATTCTAATTGAATTTATTTTGCCTTCCTCAGTCTGTCCGCTGATTCTACTTCCATATGTTTGGTCCCCAGTTCAAGTCTCTAACTCCGGACAGATTTTTAGGTCCTCTGAAGAAAAGCTGAACTGTTCTGTTTCTGAGGGCTGCAAATTCCCATCACCAGACTGGTTATCTTCTTGGTTGCTGGTCTGAGCTGCGACTAAAGATTAAATCATTTCCTTTTTCATCAAGTTGACATATATCATTCCATTGGCTTCATACACCTTGGACAACTGGTTCTTTGTCAGCTTGCCATAATCGTCTGCTGACATTTTTGCCTGCTCCCCCTGACTAAACTAAACTAAACTAACAAAAAATAAATAAATAAATGAATAAAGCTGCTATGATATGAAACTCTGAATGTCTACCTTGTGGCTGCTGAGAGAATGCACACCTTTACTGACAACTGCTTCTAGATGAAAGAAGTTCAATATCCACACCACTGCTCACTAATATGTGATATCCCCATACTGGGCCAGTAATCAAGGAGCCTGAGTTCTCACCACTGACACTGGAGAGGGAAGTTTACATGAAATGCAAATGGACACACTCACTACTTCCAGACACAGACCTCTCTGCAACAAGCACAGTTTCTCTTAAGAGCATCAAGGAAACATACTCAGTCTGGGAGCTGGTTCCTCTTTATATTTGTCCAGACCGCCACTAAGACTCCCCATTGGGACAGCTGAGTTGAATCCTTATCTGGGGTTCCAAGCTAAGTCCTCTCACACCCTCTCTGTAAAACCAGTGCTTTGTGCCCCTGTTCCAAGCACACACACACACACACACACACACACACACACACACACACACACACACACACACACACACACACACACACACGCACACACACACACAGACCCTGGGAAAGGTTGGCACAGATCCACCTGTGTGCCTCCTTCTGCCCACACTATAAGGTAGTTATCACTGGCACCAGAACCCCTGACTTCCCTATTTCTGCAATACTTGCTATTTATATCTGGCTTTCTCACTTTTATTGATTTCCTTTAATTTATCACTATCTTATAGGTTCATAGATTCATAGGTGTTTACTATGCTAATAATCACAAGGGCCTTTTTAAGCCTAGTCATGCATCTCAAATCGCTGACAAGTTCTGATACCCTTGATACATGTAAGTATGGGCCTGATGGATAAAACATTTCCTATGTAATCATGTTTTACAGCTTCTGAATCCTCTCTTCCCTCTGCCATATATGGAAATTTGAAAAATAATACAGTAGTTTTATTGATCTTTGTCCTGCACAATGTGATGTTACCTAACATTTGATGGCACATTTTGTAGTGTTAGCTTGTTGTTAGAGAGCAACAGCTCTCTCCTACATAGGAAGAGAATTTTTATTTATTTATTTATTTATTATTTATTATTTATTATTTATTTATGTATTTATTATTTAATTGCTGACTTTGTCTTACCCCAGGAGTAATAGACTAACAATCCTAAAAGGCCTTTTAAAGTCTAGCTATGCTTTCCAGAAATATCAGAAAAGTGTTAGTGCCATTATGTGTGGGTGGGAGGGGGTATATAAACTTGGGCATGGTTGGTTAAGCATTTACAAACTTCTTCTCCCTAATAGAGGAAGAGGTGCCAGATCAGGGATAAATTTCGATTCCCCATCCACTGATCCAAGCTTCACTTGAATAAGTACAGGGAAGAACTTTGCTTCACATATGGATGGGAAGCCTGTTCCGGAAAAGAGGCAGCCTCTCCCTTCAACATGTCTTATTTTGCAGTCTAGGTTTAGGTTCCTGGATCAGGTTCAGTGCTGTTTGTTTTATGAATAGACAACAAGTCCATTATGACTTGATCAGAGAATGGTTTGTAGACATGGTGTAGGTCACCTCTCAGCAGCCTGTAGGAGACTGAGTATAAAGACAATACTTTGTGGTGGTCTACATAGAGCTGGTTTTCTATACCAGGTATTATTTTTGTAAGGAACCTCTGTGATCACTTTGCTTGTAGCATGAGCCTAGTCAGCTACATGCTGAAGGATGCATTGTACTTGATGACTGGTCATATGACATCAGAGTGCAGTGGAACAATGACATCTTTCAGCTTGGATGCAATACCCTTGCTTATAAGTTGTGCAGCAAGGAATGATTTTAGACACATGAAGGTCAAAAGCCAGGTCACTGTCAACGTGTGTTCCCAATTCTCTGACTACTGGCTCTACTCTTAGAGGTGTCTTACCCATGTCATAATTTGCAGGTGTCCATCCCAAAGTTGCTACTAAGCACTTCTTAGCACCAAGTTTAAGGCCATGATTCTAGAGCCAGTTATTAGTGTGTGTGTGAGGCACTTTTGGATGATGTTTGCATCTTGGGGGCATTCAATGATTACACCCAAGTACTAACTGTCAGTGAATTTGATCAGTTGGAGGTCCTTGACATTAGACTTAACTTCAGAGAAGTAGATGCCAAACAGGAGTAGCTCCATCACTGAGTCCTGGAGGACTCTGTAGGTAACTGGCCCTTTTGTGGAGCTAGACTCTCGTATCTTTACTTCTTGGGTCATATCTGAAAATTATTTAGATAGCCAGTGGGTGACTTAGGGGTTTATACCAAATTCAGTGAGTTTGCTTACAATACCTGAGTGAAGAATTGTGCTGAATGCTTTGGCCAGTTCAAAGGTGGCAGGATGCACCATTTTGCCCTCTCCAATTGCTTTGGTGATCTTCTTAACAATGTCTCTCATGCTGAGTAGGCATGATCTTCCTTTGAGAAAACCAAGCTGATCTGTATCCAGTGTCTGAAGGTTTCCTATGTCATCATTTATCATGCCCATGCTAATTCTTTCTATGGCCCTGCATATGAGGCTAAACTGGCTTATGGCTCAGTAGCTTCTTGTGTCTGTGGATGGCTCACCCTTGTGTAATATAATAACATAAAAAAGGCAAGTGGTACTGAGTTAAATGTTGTAAACAATGATTATGCAGTAAATTTGTCTGAATGTATTTTACCAGATACTGATGTAGCACTATTAAATAGAGGTTTAAAGTTTATTCCCACGACTTTTCCTAGAGGATATAAAATGAAAATTGAAGTGTTTGAATTTATTAGAAAATTGTACTTAAAATCTTTTTTTTTGCACAAGACACAAATGTAATTCATGAAAATAATGTGGACAGTGATGATGATTTAAGTGAAATGAGTTTTCATTCATGTGTTTCTGATTTAGAAATTGATGCTTTTTGTAAGTTAAACACTGAAAATGTGACATACAAAAGTGATTTTATTCCTGTGTGTAGGGATGAAAATATGCAGCAATTATCTTCTGCTTTACAATTTTTAATAGATAAACAGCTTGAAAAAGTGAATAAAAACAAGAAAGAAGTTAAATATAATTTATGTAGAGAAGAATGGAAAAGTCTATTAAAGTTAAGTGAAAATAGGGAATTGGCGTTTAAACCATCAGATAAAGGGGGTAAATTAGCGGTGCTTAAGTTTATGCCTTGGTGTAGCTGGGATGTTATCAAGAAGCAGTAATTAAATACAAAGAACTGCTAATGAAGGGGTTAAGACTAAAATATTTCTCACAAGAGGATGTATATAAAAAATTTACAGCTAAAGATAACACTATGGCATACTTCTTTTGTGTCCCTAAAATAGACAAATGTTTAGTGGATCCACCAGGACATCCCATAGTCCCTGCATGCAGTTATTTTACACATAACTTAGCTCTTTTTTTTACATTCCTATTTGAAAGAAGTAGCAGAGAAGCTAAGGTCTTATATCAAAGATTCCTTTGATTTTTTTTTAAATAAAATCAGAAATGTGAAGTGGAAGAAGGACATGTTTTTCATTGTTATGGATGTTGCCAGTTTATATGCAAATATTGAGCATGTACATGGCTTAGAAGCAATATAATTTTTTTATATAAGGACTTGCCTAAAACACATTTAATTATTGAACTAATACATTTCTGTTTAAATAATGACATGTTTGAGTTCAATGGGGAACTTTATAGGCAGCTTCGTGGAACAGCCATGAGGGGCAGGTTTTGCCCCCATGTATGCAAATCTTTTCATGGGCATGTTTGAAAACAAATATGTATATAGTAATGAATTTTTTAGGAAATATATCATAAGTTATTATAGATTTGTAGATGATTTAATATTCATTTGTGAAAGGGGGTGGGAAGAAGTGAATACATTTGTGCAAAAAATTCAGATAAATCCCTATAATATCAAGTTTGATGGAATGCAGACAGGTGTTACAGTAAACTTTCTTGATATAACTTTGCAAGGTATTAACGATGGTAGAATACAAACAAGTTTACATAGAAAATTTGAAGGGAGTGGTCATATACTGCATGGGGAAAGCTGTCACCCCCCCCCCCCCACACACACACACACTATTAAATCTATCCCCTATCGGGAATTTCTGAGAATAAAAAGAATATGTAGTGATAAAAAAAGTGTGAGAAGGAAATAGAAAACCAGCATCCATGTTTGTAACTAGAGGTTACAAGGAAACAGTGGTGGAAGAAAATAAAAGGAGGGTAGTACAACTAAAAGCAGGTATAGCATGCAAAGCAGAGTGCGTCAACAGAATAAACAAAAACGTTATCGAACCAAATATCAAACCAAATATACAGTGTTTACAGAAGCTTTAATACATCTGGTAAAATATCATTGGGGTATTTTAGAAAAAAATAAATTCCTTAATATAAGAGCAAATGAGTATCCCATGTTTTCTTATTCGAAAGGTAGAAGTATAAGAGATTTCTTGGTGCATGGCAAGTTTCAGCTGCCTGTAAGTTATAGGAGTTTGGGGGTAGGTGTAACAGGTGCTTTCCCTTGTATGTAGTAAAAAGTTTTGATAAAATTAATGAAACGTATTTTACATGCAAAGGGAGATTTTCCTGTGACAGTACTGGAACAGTTTACAGTTTGAAATAGGGGAAATCAAAAGAAGTTTCAAACAAAGGTTGAAGGAGCATATTAGGGATGTTAGGAAGGGCAAAGAAGAAAGTTCTGTTGCATTACATTTTAAAGAATGTCACAGTGGAAATATACAAGGCTTACAAGCTACAATTTTGAGGCAAGTACAACAAATGTATGACTTTGATATTAAAAGACAACTTTGGAAGTTAGATTTAATTCTAAAGTTTAACACTTTAATTCCATATAGAATGAATCAAGAATGTCACTGGAAATGTTTTCTTTAATTAATTTAAGTCTATGGTTGGTTAATTGTTTGTAATCATGCTATAATATGTGAAGTAGGGATATGCTCTGTAAAGGCTGAAGAGCTGAGGTGCTAGAGGAGTCTGCATTTTATGCTTTGTATTTGCTGCTAACCAGATTTTATTGGATCCAGTGTGTGCTTATTTTTCCTGTTTTGTGGGACTACATTGTGGATCTACTACTAGACTGAACTATAATTTTAATAAAATATAAAGGTAATCACTGGCTTCTTTCCTTGTGTGGTGGTAATATGATAACAATTGCAGCCCTCCATTTGCTTGCACAAAGCCTCTTTGGAGGTTATGATTGAATAATGCTTCTATAGGCCAGAAAATATCATATTTCATTCTATTAAGGATACATCCTCAGATATTATCAGGTCCCATTGATGCAGTCTTTTTTTTACTTTGGAGAGTGCATTGAGGGCTTGTTCCTTGGTGATAGTTGGAGAGCTATGGTTGGTTGCATTTCTAGAGCAGAAAAAAGAACCAAAAGGTAAACTGTTGAAACAAAAAACACTGTAGCAGGCTCCAAACCTTTTGAACTTCTTGTGGAATTGTTTGTGTTGTGATATTTCAATAGTTATTTCATATATCCTGGACTACACAAGAAGTTTGGAGCCTTTTGTTGCATTTCAAGAGCGATATCTGGGGAAGAAAGTGGAGCAAAATTGAAGATCAGTTTATTGATCATTTGGCTTGCTATATTCTCAGGCTCAGTGCAGGTGACTCCATTTACAGTTAGTTCAGAAACACTTAATTAGTCCCATGAGTTGTTTATTTAGTTTGATGACGGAGTTGTTACCTTGCTGAGCATTGCAATTCCTATACATAATAACTGAAAAAAACGCACTGAGCATGTGGGATTTCATTGGCCAATTTACCAATCATTTCTACAAGGATTACTATTCTGTATTACATTTTATCAACTGCATCGCGCAAGATGATTTTTTTTTTCTTTTATTAAAAGCTTTCTTTCTTGCTGATTGTTTACTGATGCAAAGAGGCCTTTGACTGAATATGTGTTTGTTGTCTTTTCATGTACTTTTAAGTTGGGGTAAATTGTTTAGTTTTATTTGAAAATTTTAGGGATTGGAGATTTCTTTTTTCCCTGTTTTCTAGCAATAGTAGAAAGTCTTAAAGTATTAGCTGTTAATGAGCTGCATGGCTATGAGAAACTCACTCCATCACACAGTTCAACAAGGTTGTTGGTGAAAAAAGGCACTTGTTCCAGTGGGCTTATGCAGGTAAATACATAAAAAAAATATTTTTTGCTTTTCTGCACACATTTTAACATTTTTTAGAACTGTCTGTTTTTATTTGTGGTTATGACAGGAAATACATATATTCATACTTAAGTTAATATTGTGTTTTTACTCTCTTAAAGTAGTTACAACTTACAGCAGGACTGCTACACTATAAAAGGCAGTTTCTGTCTTACCCCAGTGTTTTGCAACCACGTTTCCTTCTGAGCAATAATTTACGTTAACCTCCCAATCTATCAATTAATTTGCTGTTCTTCTAGAGTTATCCACCACCATGTTACCTCAGATGCCTCCATATCTATTTTGTGTCACAGCACAGATTAATGCAATGCATTCAGTTCTACTATGGAAAGCTCCACCATCCCATATCTTAGGTGTGGTGTACCTTAGTAGCTACAAGTACACTGCATGTGAATCTTATTTAAATTACATCAGAATGCTGCCAAGATTCAAAGGAATGCATATTGGGCAAAAAATCCTGGGATGGTGATGATGAAAAAAGTAGAACATTCATAGTTGTATGGGGCTTCCTTCCATTATGGAAGAATACACAGAGTAGCAGAGGTACTTTGTCATGATATGGAGTATATATTGGAAGTAGCCTGGGCCACATAATGTACACTGTAAGGTTATGGTATGTAAAGCTAGCCCAAAATGCATGTTTTGTTTCTAAATTTGATGTAAGGCTCATCATAGGATACCCAGTGTTTTCCCCTGCGGCAGCCTGTAGCAGTAAAGAATAAATCATTTATGTTTTACTACTCCATAATGTGACTTTTTAAGAACTAGACAATTCTGTCCTCATGACACTACCATGTTACAAAAGGCAGAATGCAGTGATACCGCACAGCTCTTTTACAAATATTAATGAATCCTGCCTTGTGTCAACAGCATAAAAAAACACTGTTGCCATTGTCATAGAAGCACCAATTGGCATTCCAGGCATCTGAAAGACTCCCATCATGCACTACATTTTATAGTTCATTACTAACCTAAGGTCTAATCAGTGAGCAGCTGGATTACCCCACATGAGTTTATATTTATACTAGTCTCCTTTGTCATAAAGGTATGTTCTCCTTTCTGATATCTAAGTACAGAATAAGTATTACTTTAATGTTACTATCCCTAATCTTTACTTGTTAACTATCCTTTCCTTAGAAATGACTTAGTTTTCAATCACCTTAGCATGCAGAGAGATAGAGAAAATGTTTGCAATTTGTCTCATCTCCCAACATGGTTATGCATCTCTGAGCTACTGCATGCTTTCTCATGTTGCAGGATCCCTCACATTTTAACTGTGATGCTCACTTCCTTCTTTCAGTAAGAGATCTATTACATTGGAAAGATAAGAGACACAGCTAATCTGATTAGTATATTACTACATCAGGTATTTCATGTTTGACAAAATCTGAGTATTTTTTTTAAATTACAAAGTTTCTGTTTGAGGTAACTGAAATCTATGATGGCAGTCTCTATCCGGAATGTATGCACTGCTTGACTAGCAAAATTGGAAAGCACTCTGGCAGTTTAAAATATGCATGCTATGCAGGTCTCTTACGTTAATTTAATAAAGCAACATGAAAGAATCTAGAGGCCTTGTAGCCTAAGCTATATTACAAGGTAATTGTTTAATCTGGACATATATAAAAAGAGAGAGACCCTAATCAAAACCTGATTACTACCCTCATTGCATTAGAAGTCACTGCTCACAGAATGGCATTTGAGACAAAAAAAGTGCTTTTATAGCTTTCTCTTTTTAGTACAACCCAATCTTCTTAAAGAAATTAAGGCGCAACTGTATATGAACCACCAATCAGTTTCAGTAATAGCAATGCATACCGTAAGTTTCAAGGCTCTTAAACAAAAGAAAAAAAAATATTGAGTGATTTCCCTCAGTTGTAACCCAATGTTTTGTGGTTGAATACAAATTATTTTCTCACTGCAGAGCTGTGCTCACTAGTCGTTTTTTTAAAACATATGTAAGAAATATCAACCAGTTAATTCTGGGGTATTTATTATAAATAACTTGATTTTTTTTTCATATTTGAAAATGCAATGACATGCAGTAGACTACACCAGAACGACTGTAATGGTTTCTTCAAAAAGCAAAAACATTTCCTTTCTGAAGAGCCAAGACTCATAAGTTCATAGGCTTATAGATTTTCTTCACGTTTCACTGTTGCAGTCATTACATTTGGGTTATCTGCTTGCAGTAGCCCTCATTCGGCCTGGTTAACAAAGTCTTGGGTCCTGCTTCGGTTGCTGTCCCTTCTTCCATGGCATCAGGTTATCAAGGGTATAAAACATGCAGCCTACGTCATTACATCAGTCTTTCTTGTCATGCAGTGCCCGAAGCAGAAGCAGTTTGCAAGTGCCGGTTGGCCGACTCCTGAAATTTTCATTTTCGAGTTTCAGAACCAAAGTCTTCAACTAAAGCTAAGTACCCAGTTGGGGAAACTTTTTCTTGCTCCTTACCGATGTCAGTAAAAGTTCATAATTGCATTTCTTGTGGAAAGCAAATACCTCACAAAGATTTTGATTTGTACTGTATTCCTTGCCTGGGCCCTGACCATGATGTACCTTGCTGTCGGTTTTGTGCTTTATTTAATCAGTACACTATCTGTTGTCGGCATATTTTTGCCTCTAAATATTTCGGTTCTTGGTATAATTATCCAGAAATGTCATCGGTTAGCCATCCGACTACCAGGATTCTTTAAAAATACAAAGATAAAGACAGAGACAAGCCGCCTAGGTCCAAAGCTGCCGACAATGCTTATAAGCCAGTTGCCAGTTCACCGGTACTCAGTGAGGCACTTTCTCAGCCCCTGATACCCACTACATCTGATTCGCAGGCCTCTACTGAGACCCATTCGGAGTCTGGTATGCCATGAGATGCTTCAACTGTGGAACCCATGGATGTCTCTACCTTGGATGGGTCCGGAGCCGCTGTGCAGGCACCGGCTTCTGAGGGTGTATTCAGGCCTACGGACTTGCATATTAAACCAATGCCTCCTTCTTCATTTAAGCCTAAATCTCTAACCATGCCTAAGAAACAGACACCCAGGCCATATACTCAGGTCTCTATGCCTAAAACAACAAATGATAAGAATGGCTGAAGATCTTATAACTTTAATCAGGGGAAGCCAACCTCCCCCTTCTAAGAGACCTACGACTGAAGTTGTTTATGAATCTTCTGACCAGGAGTCTGATTTTTCTGATTCTTCTGATGATCTGAATTTGCCCTTATCTACTTATGAGGATTCTGATGCAGAAGACTCTATTCCTTCTGCTTCCCCTCCAGAGGATTTTTCTTTTGGTGAAACTTTACATACTCTAAGGGAGCATTTCCACTGATAAAGCCAGGATTTTTCTGATTCAAAAAAGAGGCTTAGGGATTTCTTACTCCTGCCTCAGCATAGGCCTTTAGCTATACCTCCTGTACTAGATATTGTTGATGATGTCTTTTCAGAATCTAGTTTGGCCCCTGATTCTTTGCTTCCTGCTCCCAGAAAACCTGACAGATATTACAGAATTCCTGATTCACACAAGTTTCTTCTTAAAAATCCTATTGTGGATCCAGAGACTATTTCATAGGGACCTAAGGGAATTAAGGCTTTTACTGCTAAAAATCCTACCCCTTCTGATAGAGACTCCAGGGCATTGGATAGATGGGGTAAGAAGGTTTATACTTCTGCAATCTTGGCCATTAGGGCTTTAGACTGCCAGTTTCATATGTTAAAGTATCAACAACATGTTATTGGGTTGCTTAAACAGAAAATGATGATTCCTGACTGTGCTGAAAATAAAGAATTACAGGATTTAATGCATTCTGCTGAACAGGTTGGTAAACATACTTTGCAATGTGGATTTGATTCATTAGCGGCCTCTTGCAGGGCTGCAGTTACTGGGTCTGTGCTCAAAAGGCATGCTTGGCTTAAGGAGCAATCTTTTCCTGATTATATTAAAGCTAAACTGTTGGATACTCCCTAAAATCAGGACCGCCTGTTTGGCAACAAAGTTGAGGAAGTTCTTAAAAAGATGGAAGATGAAGCTAAATCTATGCAAACTGTTAAATATTTCTTGCAAGTTCAGCCTCCTAGATTTAGTAGGCATTGACCCTCTAAGACTTGGTCCTTTCCAGCCCCTTCCAGGTCTTCTCAAGTCAAACCCAGACACAGCAGAAACCCCAGATTTCAGTCCCAGGGGACACACAAGACTAAGCAGTGGGGGATTTACGCACCCAAATCTGGGTGTAGTAAGACTCCCCTCTATGGAAAACTGTCTCAATAACTTGCTTTTAAAACTTCCAAGCACTTCCCAACTGAAGGCTCCTTTATGTGGAAAGATTGGTCTGCAGGCCAAAAACTGGGAACTCATTACTCAGGACATATGGGTTTTATATATAGTGTCCCAAGGATACAGATTTTACTTCCACACATTACCAACACCAAGTGGGTGGCCAGATCTACCCCCAAATCAGTGGGCAGAGGCCCAAAATCAAGTACTCACTCGCTTAAGCATGGGGGCTATTCAGTTGGTACCAGAAGAGAAAAAGGGGCAAAGTTTCTATTCAAGACTTTTCCTCGTACCCAGAAAAGGCAATACATGGCGTCCTATCCTGGACCTTTGTACACCTTTCTGGTGATTCCAAAATTCAAAATACTGACTCTTCACCAGCTGCTTCCTATGCTAGTCAAAGATGCATGGTTGGCAACACTAGACTTAAAAGAAGCCTACCTGCACATCCCTATCAGGGAGTTTTGCAGATGATGCCTACGCTTCAAAGCAGGCTACATGCACTATCAGTTCTCTGCACTGCCCTTTGGCATATCTACTGAGCCTAGGGTATTCACAAAATGCCTAGCTCCAGTCATTGCATTTTGCAGGCAAAGCAATATTCAAATATACACATATCTGGATGATTGTCTAATTCAGGCAGAAAGCCAGGACATACTTTTGAATCATCTGGCCTTTGTTCAAAGGGTGCTGACTTGTCTGGGGTACATCATAAACGAAAAGAAATCACACCTGGTATCTTGTCAACAAATTATATTCCTAGGAGCTAGCTTGAACACAACTTCCCAGATGGCTTTCCTCACACCAGAGAAACAAATTAATTTGACAACCTATTTCAAACAAGTGGCCACAAAAACACAGTTATCTGCAAGGCAAATACTGCAAGCCTTGGGGTTCATGGCCTCCTGCATTCTTCTAATTCCATATGCAAGGCTGCATATGAGGAAACTACAATGGTATCTCAAAAGCCTATGGTGTCAACATTCACAGGATCTAGAAGCAATGATTCCTATCATACCTTGCCTACGCCTAGAGTTGCTTTGGTGAGCAGAGGCCTGCCACCAAAAAAGGGGACAACCATTCACATGACCCCCTGCTGCCCAAACCTTAACAACAGACACATCAGACTATGCATGGGGGGCTCACCTGGCAGGGAAATACATTCAGGGCAAATGGAACCCAAGTCAAATGCACCTGCACATAAATCAAAAGGAAATGTTAGCTGTACAGAATGCTCTGACAGCCTTCAAGGACCACATTCTTCCAGGACAACTAATGGTAAAGATGGACAACACCACTGTCATGTGGTACATAAACAAGAATGGGGGGTACACATTCTTACCCCCTCTGCAGACTAGCCATGGCATTGTGGAACACAGCCTTGAGCTGCCAAGTGAATCTACAAGCTCAATGGAAACTGGAACCAAGGATTTTTAACATGTTGACAAGCAAATGGGGGAGCCCAGATATAGACCTGTTTGCCTCCCCCAGAACCATCAGTTGGACAAAGTTTGCACAAGGATTCTTCACAAGCTAGCTTGGAAAGTGGATGCTCTATCTTCACCTGGAAAAACCTATCAGTTTATGCCTACCCTCCTCTTCCTCTGCTCTCCAAGGTACTACTAAAGATCAAACAGGACAAGCCAAGGATGATTTTAATTGCACCAGACTGGCCACTCCAACACTGGTACCCCCTCTTGCGCAGTGTGTCACGCTTGGCCCCATGGCACCTGCCTCAGACTCCTTCCCTGTTGTCTCAGCAGGAGAACCAGATTCTGCACCTTCAGCTGCAAACCCTGAACCTAGCAGCCTGGCTAATTACCTAATATCTCCTTTACCATCCTTCAGTAAATCAGTGATGGATATCATTTTAGAGGCAAGGAGGCCTAGTACTAGAAAATCTTATGCTGCAAAATGGAAAAGATTTTGTGCCTGGAATCAATCTCAAGGGATATGCGCAGCAGTGCCCAATTTACCTCAGACTCTACAATTTATTTTTATTTATTTATTTTATTTTACATTTGATAACCGGGCTAGTCCAACTGGATATATTTCCATTTTCAGCAGAGGCCCAGAGAGAAAAGCTCCACACAGTACAATACAAACAAAAACAAACAAAAATTATTATGCACAAATATAGAGAGAAATTATGTTAAAAGTAATCAGAGAGCAATAGTGTAAAACAAAAACATTATACTATTTGGGAAACACAAGTACGCAAATGGGATAGGATGCTCTTAGCAAGATATCTGAGGTAGTTTACAATACATAAAAGTTTAGTTCATCACCTAGTTGTATCAAAAATTTAAGATATTACTACTTCCCAAGGGGTAAGCAGTACTGACTGCTTAGTAGCTGTAAATCCTGAATAATGTATGCCTTGTCAGAGTTTATGGCTGGCCTTGTAGATATTGCACAGTGATCTGAAATTAAAGATCAAAATATGATTTCAATTTGTATTCTGGTGGAGGTCAAAGTCTTTTAAAATACCACATCTGTGGTGTAAGAGAAAATGTATTTATTTTATTTTTATTTTACATTTGTTGATTTACAAGTATTTACAATACTTGACTGAGATGCTTTATAAGGGCTTGCCCTTTTCCTCCATCAAAATTCATGCCTCAGCCATTTCAGCTCATAGTACAGAGCCTCCCCTCTTCTCTCACCCACTGCTCAAGCAGTTCCTCAGAAGGGCCAAAAATTTAAGGCCACCCAGGAGAGCTCCAACTCCAGCCTGGGACCTTAACTTTGTCTTGGTGAAACTCACTCTTCCTCCTTTTGAACCATCTACTACTGCAGATTTAAAATTCCTTTCCTGGAAAACAGCTTTCCTTTTAGCAATCACTTCTGCAAGAAGGGTATCTGAATTACAGGCCCTTATGGCAGTGGAGCCTTCCATCATCATTCATGTGGACAGGATGTCCCTCAGAGCCAATCCCTCCTTCATGCCCAAGGTGGTATCCAGTGTGGCTCTTAATCAGTCCATTCATTTGCCTACCTTCTTTCCTAACCCACAGAACAAAAGGGAATGGATACTGCACTCCTTAGATGTGCATAGACAACTTAGATTCTACTTGGACAGGACTAAACCTCAAAGAAAATCTGAACAACTGCTGGTGGCATTTGCTGCAGGGACAGAGGGGAAGGCTATTTCAAAGCAAACCATTTCAAAATGGATAGACCACTGCATTAATTTCTGCTACAAGCACCATGGAAAACCTATCCCACAGGGCATCAGACCCCATTCATCCAGGGCTGCATCTACCTCTACAGCCTTTCTCAGGGGCATCCCTACCAGGGACATCCTAGAAGCTGCTACCTGACGTTCTGTACATACTTTCACCAAGCATTACCATTTGCCAATTTTCTCTAAATCCAGAGCTGGCTTTGGCACTGCAGTCTTGCTGGACCTTATAGCTGGTCTTAATTGTATTTAAATTCCTTCTCTCAACCTTAGCTTTGGGAATCTACCCAAATGTAATGACTGCAACAGTGAAACATGAAGAACATAGTGTAGTTGTGTACACTTACCATAAATGTAGATGTTCAAGTGTATTCACTGTTGCAGTCCTGGTTACCCTCCCTCCAGCACCCTTTCTTCTTTTGGCTATATCTCTACTCTTCCTTACTATGCTCAAAAAGCTTTTTGGTGTGTTTTTCTTTTTGTTGGAGGTATATCCTTGTAATTATAGATTTAATTGCTTCCCATTGGGGGGGGGGGCATCTGACATCTGGGGCAAGAAAAAACTGATGTAATGACATTGGCTGTATGTTTTATAACCCTGACGACCTGACGTTATGTAAGAAGGAACAGCATCTGATGCAGGACCCAAATGTAATGACTGCAGCAGTGAATACACTCGAACATCTACATTTATGGTAAGTGTACACAACTGTACTTTTGTTACTAGGCTAATGACCACTAGGGCCTTTATAAGTCCAGCTATGCACCTCGGCTCAATTTTGTCCCTGAGTACCTTGGATATCTATTAGGAGGGGGAGTATGTTAGTAAGGATGTAGCTATGGGACTTGTGTTAATGTTTGTGTGTGGGGGGGGGGTGCTTAATTGGAGAACATTGTACTTACTGGCACCCTCTGTCTTCAGAAATGTGAGAGCCAGACTGGGGTTAATTTGCAATTTCTCTTCCAATGATCAAGGTTTCATTTGAATTGGGTCAGGGATGATCTCTGCTTCACATGAATGGGGATCATATTCCATAACATGGGGATCATTTGAGTCACATATCTGTCCCTCCAGCATGTTGTATTTGTGTCACAAATGAAGTTCAAATCCTTAGATCTAGTGCTGTTTGTTTTGCAGATGTGTAATAGCTGTATCAGGGCTGGATCTGAGGATATCTTACAAGCTAGGCATAAATCACCTCTCAGGAGCCTGTTGGATAACTGAGTATAGAGACTGGGCCCTTAGGTTTTTGGACAGGGTATTCATGCCCTAGATTCTCTGGGTGAGAAGCCTTTATGGGCATTCCACCTGTTGCTAGTGCCTGAGTTTGTTAAGGGCTGAGTAGAGTGGTATTATAACTTCCTTGGACCTGGATCCCATACTCTTGCCTAAAAACTGGGTGACATGTAAAGATTGTCTTACTATCTTTGCTATATGTTGGTCAAAGACCAGATTACTGTCTACATATGTTCCCTGATCCCTGACTACCGGATCATCTCTTAGGGATGTTTTATCAATGGAGTATTTAACTTGGGTGGACAATTTCTTCGTTTCTAGTTTTAATCCGTGGCTTTATCACCAGTCATTTGTCTGTGTTAGACCATCTTGCAAGATGTTCATGTTATGGAGGAAATCTATGATAGCTGCCAATTTACAGTCATCTGTCAATGTGGTGAGTCAAAGCCCTTTGACATTAGCCTTCATTTCTGAGAAGTAGATGTCAAACATGAGTGGTCCCACCATGGAGCCCTGAGGTACTGTGCTGGTGACTGGTCACTTTGTGGAGGTGGTCTCACCAATCCTGACTTCTTAGTTCTTGTCAGTGAGCCAGACAGCAATTCAGGAAGTTATGTAGGGATTTATACCCAGTTTGTAGAGCTTGTCAACAATGCTTGAGTGGGGTATTGTATTGAATGCCTTGGACAGGTCAAGCTATGCTGTACACAGTTTTACTTTCATTGATTGCCTTGGTGACCTTTTCAAAGAAATCAACAAGGTTAAGTAGGCATGGCCTTCCCTTAATAAAGCCAAAACGGGATAGGTCCAGTGTCTGTAGGGTGCCATTGCCTTTCTTGATCATTTCCATGATAATTCATTCTGTGGCTTTGCATATTAGACTTGTCAGACTGATGGGTCTGTAGTTCCTGGGCTTGGTTGATGGTCTGTCCTTATTTAAAGGGATGATTATTGTGGTCCTCCTTTCACATGGTACATAACCAGTTTTGAGGTTGTAGTTGAAGAGTGCCTCAAGTGGTCCTGATAGATTGTGCTTTAAACTATGCAGGAGGCAACCATGGATATTGTCTGGGCCCAATGAGGCAGTATTGTTGGCCATAGCAAGTGTCATCTGAATCTGACCCCTGCTAATAGTTGAAGGGAGTATGTTAGTAGTGATTTCATGGCGGGGTAGCCAAGGGGGAGTTTGAGCTGAATATATCAGCAAGTAGATTCACTATGCCTCACTTATCAGTGAAAGTAGTGCCATTAACCACCAGTTCAGCATGCTGCTATGTATTACCATTAAGCTTCCAGACATAGCTGAAGAAGGCCTTGTGATTGTCCTTACCCTGAGAAGCTGTCTTGACATCATAGTTGACTTTGTTAGACTTAAATAGTCATCTTAGCTCCTCAAGATTCATGAAGAATCCAGTTCCAGTTCCATGAAGCAGATAGGTGCACTTTGTGGAGAGAATACACCACAATCTTATACAAAAAAAAATCAGTGACCATAGTCGATATTGCAGAATATCTATCTTTTCTGACCCATAGGAATCATAGCAGTGATTGACAGATATACTGTTTTGTGGGGAAACTGTTTAGTAGACCTTAACACAAATGCACCATTTTCTGGTGTAATGTAAATTAATACTCTTGCTTAGGTTCCCCCTCTGTTCTCAGCATAATATATGCTATTGCTCATCTTCCAGGGTTTTGTCTAATTTCTAATAAATATTTTAATACTTACTGACCTGGGTTTCCTCCTTTTTCCCCATGAATGATGTGAGCTGTCCTGGGACATCCTAGCTCCCTGTTCCAACAGTCTAATGTCAAATTACTCTGGGATGTCATATCTAAGTATAATGTATGACTTATGAAAAATGTTGTCCAGAAAGGTGAGGTGTCACCAGGCTGTCATGGTCTGTATAGGCTAAAGAAAAGATTTGTACATATGTGCAGGCATAGCGGTGGCAGGATGGCAGACAGTTGTATAATACATGTTATTAATGACACATTCAGATCCTATACCTGCAACCTCTTTTATGAGAAGTTAAGAGCCCTGAGCCCTGTTACAGGCTCATCTATCACACCAGTGCCTCACCATATGAATAAGGGTAGAAGTATGATGCAACATAGTGAAATAATTACTTGATATACAGTATGTGGGGGCAGTACAAACTGGTGAAAGCTTACTATAAAGTTTACATCGTGTCCTGTTTATATAGTACTCATCTGCTTATGGTGAGGGGTTTGCCATGTATCCTGTCAAAGCATCCCTGTCATGACTTGTGTCTACCCTTTTGGAGTTTTGAATTCAGCCCATTATCCCTAATGTCAGCCTTAAGCCAAACTTGTGCCTAGTTCTTCTTTTCCTTTTTGTTGCTTCGAACATTTGAATATCATTATGTCACATATGTTTGATGTATTTTACTGTGAATTTTATTGTCTTATCATCCATTGAAGACAAACAGTACTCTTAAAATTTTCATCACATCACTCTTGCATATTTTACACCATTGTTGTTTCCTACTGTACAGTCCCTACTTCTCAAACTGACAAATTAAGAATAAATAAATTAATAAACGGCACATCTATCTCAAATCAGGTGCGTCATGGTTAGTGTTAGAATGCACAAGCAAAGTAATTGAAAAATGTATATAAAGATTCAGTCTGTGGAAAAATATTTCTGATAGTTTCATGTTTGACATTGTTCTGTAATTTTAATTCTCACAGCTTGGTCACATAAGCTTGCATTTAATAAGGTACTCAGAAAATTTTCAGAAGTAAAATATTTCTAAAATCAGAAAAAAAGCATTTACTATCTTAGAAAAATGTAATTGAACACTTTAGTGAATTACATAGAGTGAAGCTACCCCTGGGATTCATGAAGCTTGTGCCAGGCACAGGCGTAGCGTCAGCAATCTAATGCCAAATATGGCCACTGAGCGATTCAGGTACGAGCTGTTCCCACGTGCACTACCAGCGTACGCCACAGCTGCGCAGCTCCCGGTGCATGTATGCTAATTACCCCATGCGCAGCAGTGTAGCATGCAAATGAAGGTATATAGCGATTCATGAAGTGGTGCAGGTGTAGCGTAAGCATGCAGAAATGTAAACCAAAAAAAAACGGTTTACATTTTTTCAAACATAAAATCGGAGCCATGACAGTGGACCAAACTTATGTATTATAATGTTAATATATGCCAATGGCTAAATATATAGCCAATGGCATAAAAAAACATGCACAACACATAAAAAATAACATTTAATGTCATGGCCACACTAACGCAAAGTAAAATTGCAGTGCATTGGTGTGCAAAAGGGATCACAATGAAAATATATCTATATCTCATAAAACTGCAATGTAACACATTTCGTGAATTCCCCATAATAGTCAATGGCACGCATGCTACACCACAACCATGGCGCAAAGGTTGCTAAGGGTCTGTGACAGTGCTCTGCTCAGTAACTAGGAATTAGTAGTCAATGCCATGCAAATGAGTCAAGTAATACTGAATTGCAAAATCCCCACCAGTGTAAGGATGTACCTCACAGCATAGCAGTACAACATCGAGGTGTGGCCTGGAGATAAACATGACATCAAGAGAGGGGTATGCCACCTTAGCTGTAAGCACATTGGAGCATTGCTAATCCGGGTTGCCTGTTGCTAAGCACAGCCACAGGAAAGGGTTGTGGAAGTAGCCATAGCTTTGCTTAGCTGAGAGCACAAAAGGTAACCAAAAGTCCATGTGAACGTGGATGAAAACGCGCCCAAAACCCGGTAAATGGCTGTGCGCAGCACGTACCACAGCTGAAACAAGAAGGATACGGGAAGATAATAAGGAAATGCTGCAGCATGGTAATTGGAGTACAAATGAGTAATTAACACCTAGGAACTCACAGTGGGCTGCTGACAACAGCTAACAAGGCTGCCAGCAGCTATCTGCAGAACAGGAAAGGGGAGGTGCCCTACTGCAAAGAAAAGAGAACTGTCACAGCAAAACAAAGCAAACTTGCAGTAGATCAGCTACATAACACATTTCTCTACACAATCCTGGGTTGGGAAAGTACAAAACAAGAAAGCAGGCAGCTGGATGCATGCCTGACAATGGAAGAGGAATCGGGTTGAAAAGTGATGTTAAGAGCAATGGATGAATCACGGCAGCCAAGCATAAGTCATTACCAAAGGCCCCACAATAGCAGTACCTGCTGTAAAACCCATAATTAAGATACCCTGCAGCTGGAATTGCACATACACACCCAATTACACCAGCAGCATCCATTGCACAATAGTATAAAGTGTGAAGGCCCCACACACACACTTGTGTATTCACAGACACTCTGCACCATTGGTGTATACAGATGGGGAACTTTTAATATGTACATGTTAGGGGCTGCCATAGCTTTGATTCACCAGTATGTGTTGGAGACTGATGGTGGTGTGGAGGATGATGCTGACAACAATCTCAGGCATCTGAGGAGGAGAAGAGTGTTCAGACCCAAGGTAACCTGCCAGGGGCTACATGATCTGGAGATAGTAGAATGTTACAGGGTGGACAGGGACACCATACAGCAACTTGAGCTGTGCCGGCCATGCCTCAGAGCCAGAAATAACAGAGGGGAAACATCCCAGTGGAAACAAAGGTATGTGTAAGCTTGAGAATACTAGCCACAGGTATCTTTTAAAGGCCAACTGGGGATATCATGGGGATCTCACAGGCATTAGCATCCAGGGTACTCCACCAGTTTCTGGATGCCATGTTACCACATGCCAATGAGCACATATACTTCCCCCGAATGCAGGAGGAGTTGGCCAGCAATATGCTTCTCTTCCACCATGTGGCAGACTACCCGGAGGTACTGGATGCAATAGACTGCATGCACATACACATCAAGACACCACCTGGTGAGCAGGGTAGGCGCTACATAAACCGCAACGGATACCCCTCCATCAACTGCCAGGTCATGTGTAATGCCCAGGGCATTATCATGGATGTGTATGCTGGCAGCCCTGGAAGCTATCATGACTCCCACATCTGGCATGCCTCATAGCTGTATCAGGTATTTGCCAGGGGGGCATCCCATATGGCCACCTGCTGGGGGATGATGGCTATGTACTGGAACCGTGGATGATGACTCCCATCAGAAATCCACACACAGCCATGCAAGAATGCCATAATGTGGCAAATGCAGAAACAAGAATCATCATAGAGCATGTGTTTGGGATGCTGAAATCACGGTTCCATTGCTTAGACATATCTGGTGGAGCCTTGCAGTACTCTCCAGGCACGTGTGCCCACATCTTCATAATATGTGCCATGCTACACAATATGATCCTGCGGAAACAGCTGCAGCAGGGACAGAATGATGATGGCCCTCACAGCCCACCACCATTGCCAAGGGCCCCTCAGGCACAGAGGGACTCAGACCATGAACACCCTGTGCCAGCCCCAGTAGACAGACGGTGGTGTGCCCAGTATGTCCATGCCTTGACAAAGAGGGAACATATAGCACACACACTGACAGTGTAGGCACCTATGGACTGACACCCTTCTCCACCTGCAAACACAGCAAACATGGATGGCACACACAGACACGACCACCTATAAATTGTCATGTATAGGTGGTCTACTGTGTGCATCCTACATAGGCAGCTCTCAACTATTGTACACACTACTGCCATTGGCACAAGGTAAGTCAATACCTGAACAGTAAATTAAGCTATCAGCATGTGTTGATACTGTATGTACAGGTTCATAGGTACATAGGTAGGTACATGCCTAACTGCCCGAGGCCATTTATAAGCATAGTCAAAATGTGTCTGCTTTCAACACCCCATTGATTAACTGTCCCAATGTGGAGCAGAGCCAGTTGCAGGATCCCTTAATTGTATCCACTGTTCCCCACCCACTCTGCAAGGATTCCCTGGAGTGTTAGTGAGGGGTTCCGTATAATGTAATCAGGGATGTAATTCCAAATCATGGGGAGTACCAGTGACAGGAATCTGTCACTCCAGCATCTTCCAGTTATGGTTGTGGCAAAGTGTAGCTCATTACAGTGTGTGACTCACTGTGATATGGATGCTCATAGGTGGAGCATATCCATTAAACCTGACTTGGACATGGCTTTGTTGGCCCTCAAATATCATCTCTGAGTAAACAAGATGCCACTGACTAATGCAAGAATTTATGCAGTCTGGCAGCATAGGACACTTGTCTGAGGGCATTATCCCTCTATGCGAGATACGTTCCTGGCCCTTCCAGCATTCAGATGTGTCATCTGAGGTACATCCAAAATGGGTTATCATACTCAATGATGGGATTGATGACTGATGAGTAAAGGGGAACAATAACCTAAGTCTGTTTAGATGTGAATCCTTAAGTAATCAGATGGCCTACATAGACGGATGTCCTAACTAATTCACACATATGACTGTCAAAGGAGAGATCACTATGTAATGTAGTCCCCACATACCCATTACATCGTCTGAATTATAGTGTCTGCCACTCGTGTTAATATGTGTGTGTGTAGTTTCCCAAAATGGAATGACCATGCAGTATGTGGCCGTTAGCTGGAGGCCATCACTTTGACACCCTGTGTTGGTCTATGTGAGGCCCCTTGAAGGACGTCTGTGAACCTGGACTGTCAGTTATGGCTCCCAGTCTGCAGTAATTGCCAAACACGGCCTGCTGTAGTCCACCTGTGTTAGCCCGTGCCTCTGAGAAATATATGGCAAATAGTAGGGGTCCCAGGACTGAGTCCTGTGGGAGACCAGTTGTGACTGGTCAAGAGTTGGACCTGGAGGCTGCTAGGCTTACCATGTGGGTTCTGTGTGTAAGCCTGTTGGCAAACCAACCTGTGATGTATGCGTGTATGTACTGGCTGGTGAGTGTAGAAATAATACCTGAGTGGGGAATGGTGTCAAAACCCTTGGCGAGGTCCAGGTAGTATGTGTGAACTGCCACACCCCACACCTAAAGTCTAGGTAACTGTAAGACGTCAAACTGGTTCAGTAGGCTTGAGCCGCACTCAGTCAATCTGACCTGAGTTGGGGCAAGTGTCTGGAGGTTACCATTGTCTGTTAATGAGTGCCATGAGGATGTGCTCCACAGCTGTACAGATCAGGCTACTCAGGCTTATGGGGTGGTAGTTACCATGGTCAGTTGTGTCACTACCTTGGTGGAGTGGAATAGCTGTGGCCATGCACCAGTGAATGGCCATTTAGCCTGTGTAGAGGCTGATGTTGATTGCTATATTAGGTGGGGGGGGGGGTCACTTTGTCTTGTAGTGTCTGCAGGATGCAGTCTGGGACACCATCTGCCTCCACTGACTCTCTGTCATGCTGTTTGAATGGGCCATTACCACCTGTATGTCTCAGATGTCTGGGATACTGTACATTTTGTATATTGTTGTGGGCCCAGTAGGGGGTGAAGCTTGCTCTGAATGTATCATCAAGTGTGTTGGTGATATCATTAGGGTCAGTATATTCAGTGCAATATTGCACCAGCACAGTGCAAATATGTGTGTTACTGCTTACATCCTTGACATAGCCAAAGAAGCCTTTGTGGTCATATTCTGAATCCATGCCTATTTTCCTGTGGATGTCAGCCACGGATGATTACAGGAGTAACAAGTATCTTGTTAATACTGGTCACGGACGTCTGCATGTCTTAGGATTTGCTGTTGTTCTGGACTACTGTCCTACTTCTGTTGCATAGCCTGTATAATGCAGGGGTTCAGCAGACTGTTGTCCTTGTGTAGGAGTAGTGAGTCCTGGTTTACCATTGATGGCACAACCCATACATCTTTGTAGGTGATTATAGAGTGCATTCGTAATTCTGTCTGTATCTTGAGCAGTGTCATCCCTGAGCATGGGGGCTGTGAACCTTCCCACCTCTGTCATTAGTACTGTGAATTTAGCTGTAGGAAAGGAATTCACTGTGTGTTCCTTGGGTGGGGGAGATGGTTGGGAGTGGAAATCATCAGTGAATAGTTCATGGTCAGATCTAAACAGTGACCAGTTTACCTCTGCTGTAGTGCACCTGTTGCACATGTCAGTGATTACCACTTCTAGTATGTTTTCACCTCTCATTAGTCCATCTACCAACTGATACAGGCCATATGAGGTGATAAATCCCAGGAAGTG